>NC_083548.1:1579265-1895118 GCF_018135715.1 Danaus plexippus | reverse complement strand
TACTTAAAATTAAATACACGTGTGTATATAAAATAGGCTTTAAAATTCATTATATACATATTAACAATAATTGTTTTTTTTTTAATAATATCTAAAAAAATTCTCCATATTAGTATTACGATAATCGAATATTTACAATAAGGTATTTACTGGATTATAAACGATTAAAGGCGATTTGTATCACTAATTCATATATTTTTTTATTAATGTGTTATTTAAATAGAAACAAAGCAGTCATATATTTATTTCATTCGTATATAAATTATTAAGATTTATATTGCAGCCGTTTCGTGTCTACAGTTGTCTACCTAAGCTTGGTTATTAAATAATAAATGAGTATTAAAGTAGTTTGAAATAAAATGACATGTTAATGTGTACTGAATATATGTTATGAAAATAAGTTATTATGAAGCGGTCGAAAATTGTCTTGAGCTGTGTATAAGGGTGAGATGTTATCGTGTTTACGTTACACGTAAAGGCAGTACACGTAAAGACATAAGTACTTACTAACTTACTTTTTCATGCCATTTGTCACATGTGACATTATTTTATTATTGTACATGTATTTCCCGCTTTTTCCGCGTAATCCATATGTGTTTGTTAAAGATAGTTTTTACGAAAAAATACTTTTTTTCCTTTTCGTTGGTAATGAGACCAAGGTCCTAGAGATTGGGTATTGATATTTAATTTTTAAAAAAAGGAATTACCGTAGTGTTCTATCAAAACTTCATGCTAATACTAGCTGAATATTTTCAATAAACAATTTTGAATTCTATACCTATATACATATATATATATATAAGTATCGATTGTAGGTGACGCACACTTTTTTCAGTACAAGTATATTTATTTACCGAGGTCTAAGATGAACGATTATAATCGTTCAGATCACGAACATTTTCATGTCAGTAATGATTACTCATATTAATTAATTATTGATGAGCGATATGACATTCTATAGTCAAGGCGAACGCTGGGTCAAAGACGTGGGGACTTATACATGAATTATTTATGTGTGTGTGACATTTTATATAGCAATATGTGTCTGCGTGTGTCTTCAATTAAAGATCTTGTGTGTGTGTTTATTATACGGGCATTTTTTTTGGTCATTCCTCTTTCTCTACCTTTCTATTATATTGTAGTGAGGTGGCGAGCGCGGTACCGGGAGAAATGAATGTTTTGGGTTCACAGGCTCGCGCCGCCCTGTCTTACAGATATACAGAGTAATTATAACACAGACACTTACACTACTTTAATGTATCGATTAATATTTATAATAAAATCATCAGTATTGCTTTAAATATATGCAATTAGTGCGACGTAATTAGTCATTGAATTGTATGTGATTAGCTAGTAGTAAGTGAGTCATGGCTATGAGTATATAAAGTGCTGTTTTCCCAATACGTAGATCAGTTCATGGAATGAATTGTTAAAAGATAAAGTAGTTACAATAAGTACAAAGATATGTGTTATTATAAAATACAATACTTTATAAACGATTTATGGAACGTTCCTAACAAATGCCCGTTAACGTAAAAATATTATATTGTTTAATTGCTCTGTGGATTCTCCCATGCATGTTAGTTTCATATCACTGGTTGGTTGCAGCTCACCGAAGGCTGAAAACTAAAAAAAGGCCACGTCGGCACTTGTCTGCCAACTTGTACGAGCTTGGCACTTAGATTAGTTTCGAACTTCCCCTGTACTGTGACTCGATGAATATGAATACTTGTCATACATCCGAACTATTCTATTTTTGTCATATAGTAGGGGAGTTTTTATTCGAAAAAGTTTTATTGAAAAAAAAACATTTGTTTGATTATGTTGACGAAAACTTGCAAATTATGTTGTACTAAGTAAGATGTTTCCTAAAAAAAATACTTTAACATTAAATTTAAAGATAATCTACAGCGCTATTATTTAGTTGCAAACGTGATTAAGCAACGGTAACCGGCTAAGGAGTCCGTATATCATGAATCCACCTCCAGGCTGACGCGGGGCATCGTGTCTATGCCGACGTATAGACAATATAGATCGGCGTGCGCGGTAATGAATCAGATGTGTATCGGCGACGTGTGAGAACATACGGCCGAAATACGAGCCGTAAATATTAGCTCGCGTGCACTGGAATTTGAATTTTGAACTGGTTAGATCTGACCAATATTCTTTTTTTCTTTTTCTGTTCTGCCAGAAGTAATAGTATTTTATTTATTTATTGTATATACACAGTTTTGATTTTGTATCATTTCTTTATTTTTATATAATACATTTTTCAGTTTTTTTTCTACAATTTTTAATGCGTGTAATAATATTGATATAGAAAATATTATGTATCACTAAATATAATATTGAACCTATAATATTTTCTCTGAATTTAGTTCTAGTTCGAAATATTGAAATGCTGTACTAAAAAATTAACATTATCTAATAATTGCAAGCTCTGTGGCCGCTTCGTGCGGATCGCCCCGGGCTCAAAATAAAAGTTAAATTCAGTCTGATAAGCGCCGAAATTTTCAATGGTTTCCCTGCAGTTTTGCGAGCTTAGTAGGTATTCGTGAATTATATTTCATTGTGCATACACGTCCGTGTTAACATAGATGTGAGTAATTTGGATGCGTTACTTTAAAATGTAGGCTGTATTTATCAAACTTATGTTTATTTATATTATATATTTGTTATACGTCTGAAATATTAAAATTGTGAAAACGTAAATGCAAGGTACAAAGTCGGAAATGATGCTAAAATTCAAAGCTGTAACTCATTACTCGATAAATTAGCAAATAAACTTCTTCCACAAGTTATTACAACTTAAATAAAGGAGCCGGTATTAACTTTTTACATTTAAATACGAATATTATGAAGTGAATGTAAAGCGGGTTTCACACAACGCAACTCGTTTATAACTCGTTCACACGATGCCCTCATGTAACTCGCACGTGGCTTTATATTTTTTCTTCGCCATCTCCTTTTCGCTGTTTGTTTTTCATTAAACTGGCTTTACCTTAACGATGATTAAACACGTGTTGTTTGTTTTATTCAACTCACATTTAGTATGAAGGACTGTGTATTTCCTAATCTTTTCGTCCATTCTTTTAATTTTTTTCTAAACATATCTTACGTGTTACTAGAATTAGAAAGTTAAAAGAACATGCAGTCGTAAAATAATAAACATTAGGATACATACCACGTCTTTGTCATGACGAGTATATTAAAAACAATGAACGTTTTGTACCTGGGATTTTACCACACATCTTTTTTCTCGGAACAGATAAACAAAACAATGGTTCACTTCAAACACATATTCCTAGCGAATTGGTCATAGACAATTTTTTTTCGAATCCTGCTGTGTCATGCCTCGGAACTATAAAGTGGTGCACACACAACAACACGAATTCGGAAGTTGAGATAAGGCTGTAATGGATTGACTGACATAAATGTGACGTCACTCCACATATTTTAGCTGATCGCATGTAGTGTGGCCAGATTAGCCTGATCTCCAATGAACTATAATGATTTGGATGTTAAAGCTCAACATATATCGGTTTGTGCGTTATCAGATAGTTTTAGGGTTACATTTTCGTATGCGTGGTCCGGCTCACGTTAAGGCCGTGATAAGGATCGTACATTAGCATTTTCAGTAGGTGATTTTCTTGTGCTGTCTTGAGGTCATGTGTTTGTTAACACGCGATATTAAAGCGACCTTACAGACGATTACGCATGTGGAAATTAGGTAAATGAAAATATATCGTGCCTTTAACACGCTTATCTAGATCGTGCTACGTTATATAGGACGTTAAAAGTGGATTTATATTTTGGGCTTTGTTGTTTCTTATGGAATTTCTGAAACATATGAAAAAATCTAATACCGGTATTCCGTAAATAAACTTTTAATAATTTCGTCTTTAAAGCCGATGTCTTTTGTGTATTTCGACACGAATATGTTAAACAAAGCGGTCCAAGCTATTTGAGTAAAAAGTTTTTTTTACCTGTATGAAAGGTTTTATGAATTGGATCCTCTAAATATCTTTTATGTTAAAGTAAATTGTTTTAAAAACCAAACGAACATACGTTATACATTTGTTATTTTTTGTTGCTGTAATTAAAGTAGAACAATATATTTAGAAAGCTATAATTTTTAAATATTTCAATATAAATTTTTTAGTAGGAACTTAATGCATTTAAAACAATATAAAGTCTAATAAAACGTCATTCACACCCCACGTTATAATACATTCATATAAAGTTAATATTAATAGTCCGGCCGTTAAGTTCATAAACATCGGTGGGCTGTTTGTGCTGTCGCGGTCGCAAATATAGTTTACGGCTAATGTAAGTAATAAAGATTAATTGTTAGGCGTTGCCATGTTGGCTGACCAAATTGGCTGTGTTTGAAAAACGACAGGAATGTGTATAGCGGGCCTTATACGTTCAACTGTAATTTAATTATTACAAAACATCAAATATATCTATCGCCTTACATGAAACTGAGATTTAATTCTTATTAAATTATGAGAATTTTGTTATCATAAATATTCATTTCTATATCCCAATTTTAGCGTAGTAACAATATTTGTAAAATGTTTAACACGTTAATTTTTTTTATATATATGGCAACGCCGACACAGGCTTAAGCCAATTGGTCAGAGATCTACCTGTGTGTTATTGTTTAATGGTTTGCATTAGTCATAAAGTCATAAATTTGAACAAACATTGTTCGAATATTCCATTGTATCTCAAGGGTAGTATTGTGAAACATACACACTATATGACGGTTGAGGTAAAAATAATTATACATATATACCTATATATATTATATACGTATATTTAAGAGCAGTTTTAAGTTTCGAAGTATAATTTGAATTAAATTTCTCTTTGACCTTACATAAAACTCCGTACGTCGTATTCACAAACTTATCAAGAAATTAAACAATAATTATGAACTAGATATGTAATTATAAATTGTTTGTGATGTCAATTGTAATGGCGGTTTGTGTTCATATTGAATTTAAAATACGTTGATAATTTTAAAACGGGTAACCACGTCGGTGAGTATTGATCACACAAGTATTAATGAGGGTTACGACATACGATATACTGTTTCGGGGTTCTGATTCATTAGGCGATGTATTCAACGATTACACAGTTTACAGGACATAGAATATGACGCAGGTGAGGCGCACGAGATGACTTCTATGGGGACGTTGTCATTGTATGTGGTTAATAATATTATAGAGGTAATTAGAAAAAATGTTAGGTTCATTATCACACAAGTATCTATTCACTTGCAATGAGGTGATGCTTTAAGTAATATTTCTTTATATTTTGAAATTATAGTCGTTTTACTCTACAAATTCTTAAGCTAAGTCTCTTCCTATGACTATTGATTTACAAAGTGAATAACAAACGAAAGATAAATCTTATTAATGATTTATTATACATATTTCTTGTATATAAGTATTGTAGCTAATACAATGTCTGCCTGATAGTCTGTGTAATGTATTGGATAATACATCGGCGGCACGCGAGCTACACACGTGCTCACGACAAATGCAAATGAAAAAGCTTTCATATTAGTTTGGCACAGGTTGATTTTTATTAGGCTTTATCGACAACTTTTAATGTGGGAGTTACTTCCTGTGTGTTTGTAGAAAAACAATAAAGGGGACGCGCTGACAATGACATATTGTGGACAAACATTCAATACACAGACGAAAATAATTGACAACGACTAATGAATAAAACCGGCATTCGTTGCTGAGTTATGTTACTGCTGTAATAAGTAAAGTCTTATTTTATTCGTGTGCCTATATATAGCTAGTACGGTTTAGTACTGAAGTTTTTATTCTGCCAAAAAAAACAGCCTGTATGCGCAAATTCGGCGGTACCAGGCGCGCCTTGCTCGCTCTATAATTGCCGGCTGTTCATGTGTGTATTGCAAAATATTGCCCCTCTAACTCGGAATCCGCCAATTATTCCCGTTTTGAAAATTTCTTTTATTACGTGCTACCGATTTCAGAACGAGCCTTTAAAATTGCCCATGTCTTAAATTTAGGGTGAAAAACCGATGTTAGACGAGCTAATAGTTGCTAACGGTTCGATTTATATTTTATACACCGGACACAAGTGTCATGGATTAGAAATCTTACTGATTCGCAACAGATTTTTTTGCATCTAACTAGAATTGTAACTCGATAATCCGAGACATACGGCGCGGAGTCTTATTACAGTAATGATTAATTTTGTGCAACATCTCGCAACTCGAGTTTGGAAACGGTGAGCTGACGAAAACGATTTAACGGTTGATTACCAATGTGTGTCAACTGACAGGACAGGTGTCGTGGTCGGTGTCGTGCCGTCGTAGTGTCGTGTCGTAGCCGTGGTGACGTCACCACCATAGTCCCCACCGACCGCGACCGTGGGACAGCTGCGTAAACGGAACGCAACTGTGACGAATCGATTATCCAGAATAGATTCAGTATAACGGTAGCGGATTTACATCTAGCTATATTGCAATTTGTGAGCGTGATCTATGAAATTTTCTTTTGCGGGTAAAATGTTTGCTCATTGAAGCTTCAATTGTCATTTTATAAGCGGACCGCGCGAATGTATACGAGCTAAGCGACCAGTCAGGGATGATCCCCGTCCGAGGGATTGTGTAAGCCGCGGTCACTGTCTGCGGATGGGCAGTGTCCGAGCGGAGGTCGTGTTATACTGGCTAGGTGACACATTGTCACCGGTCGCACGATCTCTCTGTCCAGCGAGACGTGACGAGTTACGTGGCCGTTTTTATTTCTGCCAATGACTGGTGTCGAGGCGTGGTGAACTAACACAGGATGATCCTTATCACTGTACAATAAAGTCCATTTTACATTCAACAAACATCATTTGATTGTGCAACCGGTACAGTGGGAGTTATATGTTTTTTTCATATACACACGCCCATTCGAATTCGTGAAGGTTAGATTTTATTGAGTAGCGTCTCGAATCAAAAATATTCATCTATATATACGAAATGGTTTCCTTTACATTTTTAATGTTATCTTTATATCAAATAAAATGTTCTCTTTAACAGTTACATAATTCGTGTCCGTAATGTAATCCGAGCGAGATATCTTCGATGATTCGACTCTCTTCTAGTTTCTGATTCGGACGTGACTAGCACATCTGTAGCACGCGTCCCGCCAAAATATAGTTCAACGAACTTTTATCTAGTATCAAATGTTTAGTAGCGGTCTGTTTACTTTAATGCGGTACGATTAATGATTAGACCACATTTATTGTTGTCTTTTACGTATCAGTAGATATGAAAGAAAAAAATCACATTAATTGACATTAAATATAGTCAAATCACAAGTAAAATACTCTCAAATTAGTAATAAATCCTTTTTCAGATTTTACATCGTTTACGTCATTGTAATAGTGCATTTATAGGTACATGAGTATTTTCTTAATAAAAAACATTCTTAAAGATTTAATGATTTATACAAAAAGAAAAAAATGAAAGCAAACTGTAAAAGTACTAAAGGGGCGCCCGGTCCAATATTGTCTAAAATCACCCCGACTTTTTACAAACTCGACTATAGAGTCAGTGTTTGTGAGTTACATATTAATACAATAGTCATTTGATTAAATCTACCTCATTTCGGTTTGGGATTTGTGTGCGAGTAATAGTGAGTTATCGACGACACATCTCGATATTATCGATAACATTCACACGTAGCACACGCTTCGGTGCTGTCAATAGAGATGGGTCGGATTCTTTGTTGCTGTCATATCGACTATCGATATCGATTTTTGAACGGCGGTCCTGTCACTCAAACGTTTTTTGAAGATTTTTCTTTTGGGTTTGATTTGTCGTGCGGCTGTGTATTATTTAATAATGGGGAGTTTGTATAGACATCATAACCGCCTTCTTGGGTTTATTTGCAGTCAATAATTTTACGAATACATTTTCTGCGCCACACATTGATATAATGTTATGTTGCTTAATGAATTCAACTGTAACATAAAACATCAATTTTTTCTTATAAAATAAGAACACAATTATTTGTTTTATGTAAATCAATATGGCGCCGTCTTCAACCATTTCTATAACTGTCAATAACAGACACTGTTACTGTATACCAACTTAATACATTATGCTATAACTTTTTTTGTGAGTAAACAGAAACCTTTTATGTAAAAAATATGGCAACTGGGGTCAACGACCGGCCTGCTCAAAAGTTACGGACAATAGAAAAAGTAGGTAAAATTTGAAAATACAATGTCAATAGCCGGCGGCCGAACCTGCCCTACGCGCCCTTGAATTGAGATAAAAATGGGGAGGTAGATGACCCACCCCCATGGCCGTGACCACTTCCCGGCACCCTCTTATAGTATTTTAAAAGTATTTGCCAACATTCCACTTGTAACTTATTGTGAACTTTTAAACATTTGGTCCGGCTTAGGTTTGCATTCAACAAATACAACACTTGATTCAGTACGGATTCAACAATCAGTCCCGTATAAAAAATATTTAGGATTGACAGAGCATAGACATACATACATAAACGATAATACAGCTTTTAATAAGACATATAAATCATTGAAAGAGTTATAACCATATTTTGGTCGCTCTCATATGATGGTACAATGATGAATAGCCTTAAATAATGGAAATCGTATAACATTAGTAACAGAAAATCATTTCACAACATTATCTTACCACAAAAAAATATTCTAAAACAAAAATAATGTCAGCAAAAATAGCAGCTGATCGTAAAACTGTCCCCTCGGTGCGCGACCTTGAGCCCGACCCCACTATTGAAATTAAAAACTCCCGGGGTTACTGGCACTTTGCACTTTTAAAAATGGAAACCACCCACCAGTCATATCTTATAGTGATTTGACAGAAAAAGAACCACAGACTATATATATTTTCTTATTTTATCCGTCTAACAGTTTTTTGATATTTACAGGTATGTTTCTTTATAATATACAAAATATTATTTTTGTCACATATTCATGGTTAAGTTTAATGATTTTCTGCAGTATGTGAGGTGAGAATACAACAAGTTCAACTTTAACTAGTTTTCTCTCCGCGACTTCATCAGCGAAGACTTGGGTATTAGGTTCAAAGGTGGATAAATGTGTCCTTAAAGAAATTGATATGATGTCAGCAGTGCCATCCTTCTCCCATATCACACGAATTTATGTACAAAACGGACTATTTTTAGTTCTCGCGGGAACTATACAAAATATCGTCAAAAATTTGCAGTGTTTATAATAAAATGCCATTTAAATCCATTCAGTACCTGAAAGAAACAACTATACAAACTTTTGCGTTTATAATTAATAGTGAGTACTATGTACGAAGAAAACAAAAATCATAGACTTAAAAATACTCTTTCTGGCTTTGACATATATAGATAAGAAAGGGCATTACAAAATTCATAATAGCTCATAGTGTTTATGAATAACGATTTTTCTTATTAGATACAATACAATAATCTTAAAACTCACTACAGTTTTAAAATTCTAACGCTAGTTAGCCAAGACATACTACGATCAACTTTAATGGCCTAATTCTAATACAATCGGAGGCCAACGTCCAGCATGTCCATTGATTCGGCTTTCTTTAAGAAATCACGTCGTACGCCGGAAGACAATTCGACTCGCACCACGCAACCAGAACATACCATCACTATAAGCTAAAATAAACCTTAGATACATCACAATAAAAATCAAATTTCAGCGGCGTATACAAAATTTTTATTTTATCAACTTCAACGGAATATAAACTCTGTACATTTAGTGATAAGGTATATATTTCATATGTGTTATTATGTAAAGTACTTCTAATCCTTAAGGGGTGTAAACGCCGAGTCACCGACAGATGATGTTCCGCCCTGCTAGCCGCGGCCGAGCTGTATCGAGCCTTGATGATCTTCAAATTGATATTGAAACAATACTAAACATTCGTCATCTTAAGATATATTTTCTATATATATTATATTATCAAAATATTTATACCTTAAGATGTATATTTAAATTTTATAAATTGTTGGTTTGCCTCTCGTTGAATTCTTTCGTATCTGACTACGTGTGTGTAGCTGCGTGCGCGCATCTACGAATTGCTACGGCGGAACTTTTTATTTAATATATTAGTAAAAAAACAAACACTCCGCTATTTTAATATATAAGTGTCACAAAACTATTTATTACATTGACAGTGAATATTGGAATTCCATGCCTTCCATCCTAACGAGTATGCATTGTAAACGAGAAACAAAACCTCTCAAACAAAGTGTATAAACTCCCAACAGTTGGTAACACATCAACGGCGAACACCAATCAAGCTTTCATTAGTACGAAACAATCAATATTCATATCCCATGCGGAATCTTCATAACGAAGAAAAAACATCAATGATAGATGATCCGACTGCGGCGCATTCGCAAAACGAAATTAAAAAGAACAAGCCATATCACTTAGCCGCACACAGATACGCTTTTATACGGTTTTATTAAAAAATTCTACATATCTGGCGTGTCTTCGCTGGTTTTATCTTAACCACCCCCCTCCCCCTCCCGCAGCCCCCCAGGAGAGAGACGGCAGAAAAAATACAGCCGAAGGAAAGGGAAATAGAATACGAAAATGATAATTGCCAACTGTACGTAAATTAACACCGCGGATTTTTGTTTTTGGTCCCTCTCTGATGTGCCATCAGCGGGATCGGTGAGAGGGAGAGGGGTTGTGTTTGTGTGTGATTTGCATACATGCACGGGCACAATAACGGGACGGGACAGACCGAGGAAAATCGAAGGAATAGCACCCGTTTGATTTATTCGTTGCATTTTGGATGCGGATGCATTATGGATACGAGTCGGACGATCCGGGTCTTTATTGAATGAAAACTCGCCTTACGGATAACTCGGATTCATAGACATCGGCTACTGACTACTTATTATGAAGAGCTTTTATTATAACTTGAATTAGTGAAATAAAAATCATTTGGAGTATCTAAAATGATCGTTCAAATATTGTTACATTTTTACATCGTACCGCAAAAAAACTTTAACGTTTTTGATGGAAATATTCTAATAACTCAATACCCTAAATAACTGCATAGAAACTTGTCAAATACGGTTCTCATTCTAGACATCCCCACAACTACTTCATTACTGTAGTATTGTATAACTTTAGTGTGTTTATTTTTTCTTAATTTGTAACAGTTAATATTCAAAAGAACCAAGGTTAGTTTTAGTTTACGTTTTAATCTTGTGGAATAACTATTAGTAATTAATTCTAATATTGTTTTCTATCTTAATAAAGATATTAATCAGTACTTATATATTAAAATAACTGGGTTATAATAACATATCATAACATTACTTTATCGTCTCAGAATTGTAAATTAGGACTAAATAATAATTTTTACAAGGAACACTATAAATTCTAGATCAGTACTAATATTGTTAATGTGATAATAAGTTTCTCTGTAACAACTTACAATTTAAATTTTAAACTTGAAAACTCTGCTGGTGTCTTAAATATGAGATGTTGTACCTTTATTATGATACCTTAAATATTGGAATATGAATTTATGTTACTAGGAACGGGGGCTTAAAGAAGATTGGGTTATGTCAGCGTTAAGATATACGATTCTTTGAAATTTTTAAAGTGTAGATAGAGTCAGACATCCAATGTAGTGTTTTCTATCACGGAGTGTCCTTCCCTGAGCTGGGAGTCTATCATACATCAGTAACTCCTTTATTTAATAGAATAGTTACCGATATATTTTTATATCTCAACACAAGAAAAGGATTTTTGGAATAATAATATATTTAATTTCAATTGAAGTAAAGAAATACTACATATTTTTTTTAATTTTGCTCCTTCGTGATAATTTTTGTTATATGGATTTATGAAGATAGTAATGAACATAAACTATGGGTTTCAAATCATAAAGAAGCCTAGGTTTTCACTATTTGATAGTTTCTGACAATTTTCTATGTTGTAACATATAGGTTTAACGTTTTACAAATGACTTGACATATATATAATATATATTAGTCAACATATAACATAATATAGAGGGAGTGGTTCAAAACAATGGCGACGGTTGACCTCGTCTCCCCATGTCTTGCCTCCGTGCTCCGCGCCGCGTGCAATTAATATGCTGAAGCCGCGTATAGAGCGACGAGTTATATTTGAGAATTGATTGATGTACATTAATTAATAAACATTAATATATAATATGTTTGTTACTAAATAAATTTATATTTGATGTTGTACACATTTATATTTATGTATGTTGATAAAGACATTGTAAGTAGTTTAGTTCAGTTGTAAATTTTTTTAGTGATATATTTTAAATAAACGCGATAATTGCGTTTTTTGCTTTATTATCTATTATGTCTCCTTAAGATATTGTTAAAGTTATATGTAATGATGTATATTTATATCTGCCATCAATAAAAAGATTTATTTTAATTATATCAAATGTATTGAAAATATATTAGATAAATTAAAATTATCTAATTGCAACGACCAAGCTACACCGGTTGACACATAACCCGTCCAAGTTTTCTTTTGCGAAAGAAGAGAGAGAATTTTTGATCAATAATTGTCACTGGGCGGGCTCCCCCCCTGCGGAGGGTCCAGGAGGGGTGAGGGACGAGGCAGGGGGAGAGGACTGGAGAAGGACGGTGGGGGGAGAGGGTGAGGGGGGGTAATTACGAGTGCGTTTTGTTACCGAGATGATAGGCGCGAAAAATGGCCTGCGCGTGCCTTTACGTGTCCCATCTAGTTTTGAATATTCAAACCGGCCTCGAATCTGATGAAATATTGAATAGACTGAGTAATTTATTCCCCGCGGGAGAGTTCACGAACGAACGGTCTTCCGTTCGGATATTGAAATTAGGTGCTAAGACGTCTGGCCGTTGTGAGACTGCGATTGTTATTAATGCCCCACCTTGGTGATGTTTGCGACCGGCTTCCGAGACGTTTGTTATAAATGAACAGTTTTCGGGACGCTTTATCATATCCACACAGATTCGAAATCACCAATCGGTCTCTATCTATATACTTATATAAGGCAGTAGATAGCCTTTATGATTCAATCGCAACCGAATAATTGAAAACGTTCAGAGAAAGTGATAAGGAAAATCACGGCCGACGGCGCATCCTGTACACAAACAAACAATACAAACAATAATATTATACAAAAAGCGTATTAATTGGCGATTGGGAGGAAAGTAGGGTAAATAGCAAAATGTTCGAGTGCGTAGAGAGACACGCTATTGCACTTAGAGCGCTCGGATATGCAAATTCATGCTTACCAGTGTGTCGCGAGATGAACACGAAGACGTGGAGAGGGCTTGTACACAAAAGAAATTATATGTTCTGTAGGATTTGTTAGAAAATATTGCTTTGAGTTTTTGTTACATTACTAGATTTTTAAACTTTGACGAGATATTATATTTTGAATCAGAAGTGTGTGATAATCATTGTTGTTTATGGAATATCCGATTAGGAAAAAAATTTTTCTTCTACCAGTCCATGCATGGATTGTTTTTCGGGCCGAATTCTAAGATGAGGGTGGTTAATGAATAAAAAAATTCTCGATTTTTTTCGTAGCATAGTGATTAGTTACCCCCGTAATGAGTGCGGCGTGTGTCTCTGTGTGTGTGTATTCGACATGCGTGTGTGTGTGTAGGGGAGATTTTTTAAACGCGTATGACAGATTATATTAGTATTGATCGTTGAATTTTAATTCGAGCATCTCACGATGTAGATGCTGCAGACACGGAAATTAGATCTGCACTATGTATAAAGAGAAAATGTAAAAATAGTAATATATAATTTGGTATAGTAAATAAATCTTTAATCGGCAATCGATACTTAATGAATTTTTTTTTATGATTTTTTTTATATACATATAAAAAAAACAATCTTTATGGCCGGCTTCATGTTGAGATATAGAGATTCAATATGTTTCCAAAGATTTATCTACATTGTCTAATAGATACATCAACTAAATAAAACAAGAGGAAGAAAAATAAATATCCCGAAAAGTAATTAAGGCTAATAAGCTCAGAACAACCTTAAGGTACTTATGATAAGAAATTCCTGAGAGTCGCGGCGTTTCCCCAATTCTGTATAACGTATCCGCAAACGGCGTGTCAAGGTGAACCCCAAATGAAATCGGCTAAGTATCACATACATATAAAAAGAATAAATGTACCGCCTGAAGAAACGGGGACTTTCTTACTTTAGCCTCCCTTCAACCACTCGCGTCCGCTTCATTTAGGACCACGCGTACTCCTTACACGCACTCCTCGGGCTCCGGTGTCATATGAAGATGGGGAGCAGGGTGGGGTCGAGTTATACTGGTCTCATATAAGTGGGGATGTAAGAGTGACTCAAGTTAAATTAAGAATGTGGAGCTCGTATTTTCTTTTACTTTTTTTCACTTTGTTTGTTGACGGAGTCTTTTTGACATTGTGGACTTCTCCCCGTTTAATTCTGGAGGCGTTCGTGTACATTCAGTAGGAGTATGCTTCTTACTCGTACGAGCTCCGCGATTCTATACTGGGTACGTATTAAAAGATCTCGTTGAGGTGTGTTTTTTGGATTATCTCTTTGATGTCATGATTAAGGTTTTACAGGATGCGTTGTTTGTACGAGGGATCCAAATTCGGGTAGCGGAATCATTGAAATATATACAGCTTTTTTTCCTACACATCAATCCGTGTTTTCTTTTCTTCTTATACAGAATATGAGAGTTGTTTCTTTGTTACTGCCTATTATTATAATATTATATCTGTACGTATCTATACATTATTATTCTGCTACTGTAAATGATTAAAAATAAAGTACATTAATCGATTCGGTCTTCATACAAATATCAACGTACTTCCTACAAGACTATATAAAATTGGGTGTCGTTAAACTTGTCACGATTATCAAGAGACAAATCGCCACTAGGAGAGAATTAATTAAAAAATATATCTAATTCTGTTAAGCGATAATAAATCTTATAGGATAAGTAATAGAGACGTTGTAATCGAGGCTTCTATGGCGATCGGAGCGTAACGTGAGCGGTCACCGTTAAAGAAAACTCGGTGTGTGACACGCAGCGGTTTTTACCATTAGATTGTTGTACCAATGTCTTTGTAACAATGATTTAAATATCGGCTCATAGCTGAACAACTGATGCGTCAAACCGAATAAAAAACAGCTGTCCTAACAGTTTTTAAAAATTGTTTCAACGTCGTTGAGCTGGTAAATGTGTATGAAATTAAAGTTTGATTAGATGGTGACTTACTGTTTATATGTTACTGGATTTATACGAACAGAAATATATATAATATGAAGACAAGTACTGCGATCTTCAAATGACTTTATATGAAATTTCATATGAATTGTATAGCTGTATAGTGTTGTAGAGAGATTTCATATTTAAGTCTTAGTACATATATAAAACTATGTATTTATTTCCTTAAAGATCCTTCACATATTTATAAAGTATCCCATTATTCCTATTTATATAACAGTAAATTAAAAATACTTTTTCATTTATTTACAAGTATTTATTTGAATTTAGCAGTAATGTATGCTGCATTGCATTGCATTATACGATATATTAACCTTTGTATATAACTATGAAATTTCAATGCGCAGGCGAATCTGACGGAAGGGGCTAGTATTAATTAAATATAGCGGAAGTAAATCCAAATCTGAAATGATAAAGAAGAGTTAACGTTAAACTGAGCCTCTCGAAAAGAAAAATAACAAAGATATATAGGAGGGGAGTTGCGGTGCAAAATGAATCGTAAAACTTTTTAGTGTTTTAGTTTGGAGTAAGGTTATCTAGTACTTTGAGATTTCGTTAAGGTATTGCGGTGAGGATATACTTATTTTAGTCACGTTCCGAATTTGCTGGTGGCTTCAACGGCAGTTTTGTTATGTTAGTTTAGTTAGTTCTTGTGTAATTTATGGTGATGCAGGACTAAAAGAAACACTTTTACGTACATTGTTTATAGATTAAATCAACTGGAGTTTGCACGGAATATATTAAGGCAGGGCCATGGGGTGTTGATGGTCGTTTCTGGAAGGCAATAGTAATTTTAACACTCTGATCAGTCGATCTATAAATTGTTATCGGTTAGTATGAGGATAACCGCAGCAGGTGTGTGGATTGAAGCGTGTTTCCTCAATTCAGAGGAAGCAGCAGGAAATTTGCGGTGGCAGCGTTGTGTAATGTGAATGAGTTGAATGTTTAATGTATGAATGAAGATTTTCACTTTGAGCTACTGTGAAGGAATGGAAATATGTGCTTTATATTAAATAGCAATTAGTACGAGTACAGGAAAATGAATCAGTTCATTTTATTGTAACCGTCTGTTGTTCTGTTAAGGAATTTTAGAGGTCAAACTCCAGAAATATTATCGTTAATCTATGGAATATTCGGGTCCTGAAAGAGAAATAAAAGTTCATTCTCGATACATTTCAAACACTTTTTGAATTTGTTTATTTTATTTCGGAGCTTTATAACCATCATTCGAAACACATTGGAGTAATACCAGCGAGCCAGTTTCTATTCATTTTCATAGATTATATTACATATAAATTTATAACATCCTCAAATAATGACTAACAATATTCAAAGTAAGCCTTTAGGTTCAATTAGGTCAAATCAGATGGTAGGAAGTCTATATAGTTTCAATATGTAGTAAAAACCTAGTATCTATCCAATTAATCTAACTTTCGTACGTATGAACACGTCCCTTTCACTATCAGATATTAATTGTACTGAAAATAACAGCAATGTAACCGGCCACGTGACCAGCTTGGTACGCCGAGCGGAATACTATGAAACTCGCAATTAAGTATGTAATGCAGTACAAAACGATAAATTATTTATGGAAAATATTATACCTCTTAATGCCCATTCAAACTTCACATGTTCATAAAATCGATGCTATCATCTTATTAATTACACAGCGTGTTTAAGGTTTCCACAAAAGGTTGTTATTTATAGTGGAAATATACGATACGTGCTGTAACGTATTCGGCTGTTCCAATTTTACGAGCCGTGACACGCAATTTGTAAGTTTTGATTTTCTTTTAATTTGTACGGTACTTGTTAACGGTTTGACTGACTTTTAAATTAACTGTTGGTTGTTTTGTGTTTTTTCTTTGAGTTGCTGAAAATTCGGTTCTAGTTCTCGTATTCATATGAAGAGCGCTACATTTCAATCATATTTCTTATTTCTTAAAAAGTAAAAGTCACTTTCTACATATATTAATTAAATTTTAGTATATCCTACGCCTAGTTCTCTTTATTGTTTCCGTCTTAGTTAACACTTAACGTTAATATTATATTCATTGTATTAATTTAAAAGCAATATATTCAATACAAAATTCAAACCCAAAACAAGTTAAATTTATATTAAAATTGTATTTTATTAAAAATATAAATCAAAATTACATTGATAATTTAATTCTTCAAAGTGTTATCATCATAGTAGCGACCCCACTTCACAAACTATAATCACGTATGTGTCAAACTGCCGTACTTTTGTAGTTTTAGAGAAGTTTCGGCATTTTACAAACAAAAAGGTTACAGCTTTCGCTTACGTGATTTCCTATCACGAAATTTGTTACCCCTACTTTCTAATATTATTTTCAACTTCGTTAATGTATTTTTTTTTGTTACGTTATCATTTATGTAACGGGTCTCTAATTGTTTTTGATTGTACAAATTTATTCTTGATATATTTGTTGTAAAAAAATACAATGATTTAACGGAGTTGACATAAGAAATATTGAAAGGTCAGAAGGTTAATTTATAATAAAGACAACACGATAGTTTATACGGTATTTCAAATAACTAAGTCAAAATTTTAACCGTACTCCACGTAGAAATTCCATATTAATATTAAATAATAATTTTATACTATGATTTATTGACGGCGTTTACACTAAAATATATTTCCGCTTATTAAGTAGTGATAATTGAACGCTTCGACTAATAAACTAAACAGGATTTATATGTCGTCGCGTAATATTGGGAATGTATTACGTAAGACTATACATATTCATCGGCTTCCAAAAACCTTTATAACATACAGAAAGCGCTGTTATTAAAGAGTTTGTTATGAAATTTATTTAGACAGCACATTGGTAGAGCTTATTATTGGTTTGATTATATGATCTGGATAAGTAGTTAATAGAAATCCCGTTATAAGCATAACTTTGGTGTATCAAATCAAATCTAATTTGTTTTACTCGCATATCTATTTGCGGGAAGCTTAGAAATGTCAAATTAATTTTATGCCAGAACATAAAAGCTTAAGCATATAGGTAGGTATTAAGGATGTATATCTACTGAGAAGAACCGACTAGGAAGTTTTTTGTTAGTTGGTTTTTTCGGAAACAATATATTTTATGTATATTAAAATATACCATAATGTTCAAATAATAAAATAGATACTCCATTGTAATATTTATTATAACTTATTGAACATAAATTTAATAGTAGATTTTATTCTTTATTTCTAAAGAAAAGGATATCTTGTTGAATATAAGTTATCACGATTTGTAAAGGACTGCTTCATCTCTGAATGTCTATCACTAATAAAACATGTCCATTTTACTGCAGCGTTATTAGTGGGATCGATATTCTTAGCGATCGGAATAGAGCGTGGACGATCGCGAAATTCACTTAGAAAGGACGAACGCCGTTTGAATAATTTAAACCAATAACAATCCTTAAGCTAATTTTAGAAGCCATAGAAAAATCCGGGTTCCGTATAATATAAATACAAAACAGTTTCACAGAAGAGAACACTTAGATTTTATAAGCTTATGAATATTTGAGTTGCAATTTTAATGTTCAATGAAATGAGAATGGGAAGGAACAATGTATATAAAAATAGAATATCAAGGGAACCCTGCGGCGATCGTCTCTCAGTCTAGGAGACGGTTAAAGTAATTTGCTCCGAAGTGACGTTTGCGTGACCTGGACGTGCCATCCCTACACCATGTATAATATATACAAGATGTATAAAATATATTTAACTTAGGAATATAAATAAAACCTTGCAAACCAACCGATGTTATGAGAAACATTAGATATCAGTTCCTCATACCTTTTCTGTTTAAGATCGCAATAAATAATATGAGGCCGTTCATAACAACCGTATAAGAAAAGGCTTATTAAGTTTAAAAAAAATGTTATTACAACACACAATAAAAATCATAGTATATAAAATACCAAATAACATATAAATAGAATACTGGCAATTATAAAATTAATTACCTGAATATATTTTTTATTTCTTTTTTTTTTTTCAATATTCCATCAGGTTGCTAAGCAGCTTACTGTGTGCTTCGTAGGCTATGCAGAAAATAAATCCTCTTTCAAAGTAAACTTTAATGTACTCCTCTATATCGTCTTTGCTTCAGAAAATAATAATGAAATTATAAGTTCCAGGAATAAATTGGATTACATATATAAATAATAATTTCATACATGTTGGTACTTTATATTTATTTGCACTATCTTCTGTATTTTAACAGTATTGTATATATACACATGTAAATATATAAATGTGTTGTAAAAAATATTGTGGATTTTCAAAGCTAATGACATAAATCATTCTCATTTCGTCCACAATTTTTCTCAATTCGATATGCATTTAAAACAAACAGATTATACAAATACTCTTAGTACCGTGTATTAAAAACATAAACATGTAATATTTTCTTTCCAGTAATTAATTGTTATACAATAAGCACAAACTTAATACATTTCCTATTAATTAATCTTATTTCACATGTACATATATTCACTGGCAACAAATCACTTCCATCGTCTTGATGAATGCAAGGCTGCAACCCACGTGATTTAAATTATAATGTTCTCATATCAACCGCTATAAATCTACAGTAAACTTAATATAAATTGTAATCAGATCAGTTCAACAGGTGAAATCTCATTAGCGTTATTCAAACTGAATTTTAAAGCGGATTTTCGATATAAAATAAATTAATTTGTCTTTAATATTTAGTGTGACACGACTTTTATAGTAAATTATCTTTAGCTATTACAAATAGGCTGTAGAAATTGACATGTCTATTTGGAATGTCGAAATATATATGACAAGTTATATGATGTATTCGTATTTTTCTTCTGGCTTATCTATGATACAAAGACAGTTTTCGTTTGAACTATGTACTATCAGATTGTTGGTGTTTTAAGGTAAAATTAAGCTTTAAAATATTGAATGAACAAATTCGAGAATCACAGCTAACTAATTGTCAATAAATATGGCTATTCAGTTATTTTAGTTTCGTGTTAGATAACATGGATTTCAATGTTAAAGCTATATAATGTGATATTTTTTGAAGCCAAAAACATCGTGTGTACATAATAACCGACAGTTATTAAATATTATCGATACCAATAAATCCCAAGCTACAAAACTAATAGGATTTTCTGAATATATAAGATCATTGCGGCGTCGGACTATAATTACGTGTTTAGCAATACTATACGTCAACCCAGCGATAGAATGTACCATGTTTATTATTTATTTACTTTCTCCTGTAACAAGTCTTGCTTCTATTTACATGTTAATTTAATGGGCTATATATTTTATGTACCTATGCTCTTAATAAAGCATACTCGCATATTTCAATGCAACTGCCTATAATTGGCGTCCCGTTCAGAGATTCATTCATTATAAGCGATATATTGCATTTTTGTCACTGTTATTTTATAAATGTAGAATAATCCTTCATCCTAATTGTATTCGAGTAAAGTAAATCATAAGAAAATATATATTTACAACTAAGACATCATGAAGGATGTCTTATTTAATACTCAATATGTATTAATAAAAAATAAAAATTAACAATATTAATGTTAACGAATAAACCAAAACTTACATTTTACACAACAAATGATTTAAAAGTAACGCGTCAATTACCATAGAGTCATAGTTCTATCAGAGCCGTCGTCAGTCGCGACATGTCACTTGAATGGTAGCCCGTATTTCTACTATTTACATATTTAATGACGTAAAACGTCGCCGAGTGTTCGCTTAATGAGATACACTATCGGGTTGAATAAACGCACAGCCTCGCTCGTCTGAATTTAGGTGAAGTGGAGATAAAATAATGGATCTTCGTGATTGTTTGCTAACGTTAAAAATGTAGCAAAACACTGAAGATTCATGGAGGCTGTGGAGTTTATTTTTAATGTTTGTGTTTTTATATTTAATTCATACTTGATAGGACTTCGCTTTAATAATTTTGATGTAACTAGACTATAGGTTATACGAGCACTTTTATTTATATTTTCTAGTGTTATAATAGAGATTTTAATGTTTTTCTTTTTAAACAAGGATGCTGTTTATAAATATAATATTTAAATAAAATAAATAACAGATGATAAATTTCTGTACGTAGTAGTGAATTCTTAGTCAAAATTTTACTATAAGTAAGTCTATTCAACTAGTAGCGAGCACGCATGGTGCTATAATGAGGCCAGTGCGGAATAGTCAGATTGTCATTTGTGCGCTATTGTTCACTCTATATGGTGGAGCCACTGTGCATGCGTCGTCTCGATTTGGACGTGTCTAAATAGGCATAGATCTATGCGCGCGGCTTCGCTTTTTGCAAGGACCATCGTAACATGAGCTGGGTATATTTTATTACGATACTAATTCTCAAACACTAATACAGCATCAGTGTCACCTCGGGGCTCAAGGGATTCTGGATGGTGCAATAGCCTGTTACGTATGGAGTTACATTGTCAAAGTTACAACTTTCTTCTTGGTTGTTGACTTAATTAGTAAGTTGGATATGTGAATGGCAGCGCAATGCATTCTAACGTTTCCAAGTAAATCTAGGAGCATCGTTATATTTAAAATATGGGTAACGCTGCAAAGGGAGAGGTCTGTGTCATGTCGGCTGTTGTCGGCTTTTGTTTTATCTTATATATTAAACCATAATGTAGTTTTCCCATCAACATATTTACGTAATCCAATTCAATGTAATAAAGAAAGTTTTCAGTTTAAAACTTTTCCCTTTTTGATCTTTATTCAGTTAATATATTTTTTTAAGCCTAGAGTTTATTTATTCTTTGTTATAAATCTAATAAGCAGAAGAAAAGCGGTTCTTAATTACCGTCTTTCTTTTAAAACTTCGAATACTCGATCTCGGGGCATTAAATTCAGAACTATGCGAAATATTATCGAAGCAAGGCGAGCCGGGAATTTTCGTTCTAGGTTCGATTTATTAGAATAACTTGAGTAAGATACAATGCTACCGATGTTATGAGCCGCAACAATTAATATTGAATTAAAAATAATGTCTAAAAATATAGTAAAAATACAACATAAACTATACTATTATCGTTTTTGATTAAATAAAAAGATTGCCAGGAAAGGATCAAGCTCTTGAATCGAACACAAAAGTAATGAACAAACTATTGAGACTTCGTTTATACAAAAACCTCATAATGTTTTTATCATGTTAATTTATAAGAGTCTCGTTAAATATAAATTAATGTAAAGAATATTTTATCCACATCAATAAATTCTTTACCAAGTAAAAGTCTTGAACAAGCAAAAGTTTACAAACAATCGAATCCATTATCAACAATAATTAAATATGTCTCGTATTACATTGGGTGTATAAATTCATTAGTAAAAAATTTAATTACCGAAAAGATTGAATGTAAGGCAATAAACATACATCACGGAACAAAAGCTATGTATTAATTAGGCGTTGCGTGCGCTTAGACAATAGTATAAAGAATCAATATTACTAAAACCGCGTTAAATCAACATCGAGGAAGGAATCACAAGAAATCCAACAATTTATAGCACTGCTAGCACAGAGTTGGCAACGGCTAGAGCCGGCGTAAATGATGCGATAATATCTCAATGTCACTAACGAAGTGCCTTACTTAGACTGTGTGGCTTGCTCGTGGTAATTTTAGACGTAATTAGCGTCGGATTTATGAGCTATTAGATATGTACTGAGTTTCGGTTTAAATTTTATATTTAATAATTGTATTCCAAATATTGCAGTAACACAACTACTATTAAACTGAATGCTACTAATCATATCATATATATTCATATTGGAATACAAACGAGACAGTTCTAATATAATATAGCTCTATTATCAAAAGCTTAATTTTATTAAGGACGCGCCCGCACCCGAAAAGGCGCGAAACACACGCGATATAAAAAATGGCGGCATGCAATTTGAATGCTTGAATTATTGTCTTTTAAGGAGAAATATAGTCCTGGAGCGCCAGATGGCCGCGGACATGCCTACCGGTAGTAATATGGATAAGTGGGAATAAAACGGAGAATGTTACTAAGAAGCTCTATGTCTGTTTGAAATTTAATTATTATGAGTAACTCGATAACGAGTCAAAATAGATATTTGCTTGCTTACAATATTCTTTGAGTAAATAAATATTATATAAATATAACCAGTGCCTTTGTAGGTAATATAGTGAAATAATGATAATAAAAACAGTAAGAGTTTTTGCACGTCCTTGCCGGTTACAATTCAGTGCGCCGTTTGATCGTTCCACTGTCATTACAATAATAGTGTCTAGGAACTAAGGAACTGTTTGTAACAAAAAATATATAACATCACTTACATTATTTATATTTATTATTTAATATATCGTATATTATATACTTCATGAAGAAATGCATATGACAAAATGACTCGCTGTATTTAAAAACTTTAAAAGTTTTCACGACTTAACATTTGAATCAATATTAAATTTTAAAATTGTTTTGAATATATATATATCTCTATATCCTAAATAATTTTTATATACCTTCCTAATATTACTATAAAAAATATTATTATCGTCCATGCCTTACCTAATGATAAAGTGTTTTAATTAAAATACTCCACGGGAAGTTGGAGCTATAAATTACGATTTTCCCATTCGGTTGACACAAAATCAATTCTACATCATTATTATAATATGCACCCAGATTCAAAAGCACTGAATGCATTGATTTGCCTCGCATTAAACCAACCAGAATACATTACAATATACTTAAGCTAACTAGTACAACGATACAAAATCACACATGCAAATGCGAAGCAATAATACGCACAAAATGGCCGATTTGTCAGACAAATATATGAAACTCACGGCTTATTACGTCAACCGATTTTATGTGACCAATAACAGTTTATCGGTAGGTAATTCCAGCATTCTATTAAGGCGCTATCTATAATAATATCAGTGTGATAAAATGGCCGGTAGGTTCCACTTATGTGACCGTAGTATCGCTTTCGCGTATCAGAATTGCTAATAAAGGGAGAATGTGTGCCAGGCGGGTGCGCGGGCGCTCGAGCGCTCTAATAGAGCAGTGGCGCCCTCCGGACAATCGGCCGTTACGTGAACTAGCGTCAATGAATTAATGGACACATTGAACAGGTCTCGCGAATGTTGCACGATATTATAGAACAGTTTGAATTTTACATTCTGTTATGTTCCATATTAAAAAGATCTCATTTTAGATATGATGTATTTAAATAATTTGTATTGCCGTTATATATAAGCTCAAACAATTTGGAATTTCGTCAAGTCATTTATTGAGTTTTTTTTTATAGAATTTCTGGTATCTGCTATCCTTTTGTATTCCAACTTCTGAACGCATCTTGTAAATGATGCTGTACATTAGTCGTCGGAGTAGTTTTGGCAAGTATTAAAGCTACGTGTATGATATTTTACAAGCTGTGTTTTCTATTTAACAAATGCTTACTGACAATGTAACTTTTAGCTGCGGGCGAATTAAAGGAAAACTATCTCGCGCATATAACATCCCGTGGGAATATTTATAGCAGCTTTATACATGTTTATAGGAGGTTATGATAACGGGGACTGCCACACATATATTTAAAATTATGATTTTATACTTGAGATATAATATACATAATATTATTTTAAATTTATTTAAGTTTAAATAGTGCAATGTTTACACCCTGACAGATATTGATAGCTTCATATATTGTTAATTCAGGTACTCCGACTTTGTCCAGGCAACACAGACATTTAGTTGATACTGTTGATGACCATGACGATTCAAACACTCGTAATGATATGAATGTCTAATGATGATTTTTTTTATAAATGTTAATAATATTACTGGTATTTACTTTACTTTACTGGTATTTATTTTGGTTTCGGTAACCGAAACGTCGGGATTATGTAGTTTTTAAATAATAAAATCCGCGTAGTATATCCGAATAATACTAGTTTCATTTAAATGAATAAAACTCGCGAAAATCTTAGATCTCATTAATATTACTGGTATTTACATGTAGTTCCCATTTTGCCTAAAAACTATGATATATTCTTATATAATTTTAGGTAATAATCTAATTTAGGAGTCGTTTCGCTTTGACTTCGAAAAGCTTTCGGAAAAATTCAACTTTCGCTTAATTATAATTAAAAATTTCATATTAAATAAAACAGGTGTAGAATAACATTTATTCTATATAAAATTGTAATAAAAATGAATTTATAGAAATTAATACATTAACAGATATATTATACAACGATAAAATGTCCACAGTAAATATAAATCCAGTTTCAATTAGCAAGCTCATGTTAATATGTTAATGAAGTGGATAATGAGTGAAAAAGATATGTATTACTAGTGTAGGGGATAGGGACGGTTAAGTATAAGGTTTTAGTACCGCTACCAAGTTTACGCACGACGTTTCAACTGAATGTCTGTTGATATGATATATATCATCTTATAACTCAACTATAAGTACGTACTTTGGATACCTTGTGCTATGTTTTACACACTAAAGTGAAATATGAACCTTAAATATATTTATTACCTTATTAAAATAACAAAAGTATTTATTTACAGGCACGTTTAAATTCAATAGCGAATAAGTTTAATTATACTCGTAAAGCATAAAGATAAATGAACGTTTGGGTCACCCAAGGACAAATGTTTGCGCCAGTTTTATTCAAAGTGTACATTATAGGCACATATCCTTAAATTATCGTAATTTATGTTGGAACGTGAGCCAATGTTTGCGAATGTTAGGTAATGTTTAATGGCACAATATAAAAGTGACGCGAAAGTACAATCGCCTCAGATCTCGGCGTGACCGTTTGAGATAAGTGGACATGTGGGCTTGGGCAAGACTGCAGACTACATGCTCCGGCTGTAGCGCATACTTGGATTTATCTTGACAATAATATTACATAACACATAGTCAACATAGTTCTTTAAACCTAAAAACTATATTTCAAGCGAAACGAATACAGAAATATAGAAAAAAAAAATTGCAGAGCTTCCAGTCTTAAGCAATTGCTGACTATAAATTAAATGATTCATAACACTATAAATATTAAATGTATATATTTAATATCAAAATCGTCCCTCGACTTATATTATTGGTAAGTTTCACACAACGTTTATGGGTTTATGGACCATTACGTATTTTAAACGTTTGGTATTTAGACAATGGTAGCCTGCAATTTAAAGTTCAAAGTGATTTATCCACACGTTTTGTAACACGTCGAACATATTTATTATTGTTACGTTTTCGATGTAATTTATGTTATTTTATATTCTAAACAAAATATTTACTTTTATACTGAAATACGCCGTTATTTATTATCTGTGAACCGTCTCTCGTAAATAATTTATGAAGTTGTATATGCCAAAATATTTGATATTTTTTGTTTTTGTAGAAGGAATTAAATGTGATTTTTATTAAAGAGTACGATGTAAATGAAAATAGAAAAGCAGGTGCGGACGAAATCTAAGGATATGAATATTTTTTTTATTCTGCAAGTCGATTGTTTAATGATGTGTTGTACATTTAAATGAAATTAATAGACTTAATATAAAAAACCTTAATTGCTTCTTTTCTAAAAAATAAACTTCACTTGACATGAATAAATTCTTGTTTAATCTCTATCGAAGATACTCTTTTAAAATACGTCTGTTTAAAAAGAGGTTTATACTTTAAATAAGAATATTGAACGCTTATACCAAAAGATTATTGAACAATTACGTCATTTCAAGCTAGATTAATTCATTATATTTTTTCAAATAGTCGTATTAATATCTTCTTCAAGAAATATATATAAATAAACATTGTCAGTGTTGCATCATCATTTTATTATATAACTTTTAATTGATAATGTGTAAACCCAGGTTTATATACTGTTATAATTTATACTGTTGTATCAAGGATACATGCGCGCGCGCGCGATGCTGTAATCAGGTGTTCCCAGTGCCCTATATTATGCGAAACAGAAATAGTACGGGATTTTTTATACAGCATGATCAGAGAGATAAAATATTTGTCAATTAAAATATATTTGTTCTAAGATATAAAATCAAGTATTTGTAATAACAACCAAATGGAATTGGTTACTGGTATTTTTTTTGTCTTTTTATTAACACAAGTTAGCTAGTAATTTCATGTTAGTATAGTTTAAATTCAGGAGTTATTTCAAAACAAGGCTTACCGTTAGAAATGACAAGGATCGAAATTCGATCAGGCTGTACGTGTTACGGTACATTGTCCTTCAGACCGTGGGCGCTACTGCACGCCCACGGCCGCTGACACGCTTCATACAACCACTACACTACAACCGCCCGTGACAAATGCTAGCAAATTTTTTCGGACTACATAAAATTCTGTACTGAATATGATTCTTTATTTTGAATATGACATATAATGATTATTATGTTTAACTTTAGAATATGAAAAAAACTTGCAAACTTCCTTTACTGAGAAAATTTTTGCAAAGCAGTTTTCAGATATGTGATATTATTGAATTATTCAATTGACTTATTAACTGATTTATTTTCATATTTATCTTCTTCTAATTTCCTTATTCTTCTCAGTGCTGGTATATAACCAGCAATATGTTACGAAAAATGCATTGTGGACTGTTTTCGTAAATTAAAAAAAAATCTTATATCAAGCAGAAATTGTATTCAAAGTCAGGGTGCGTGTAATATCGAGTCAATTTTTACAGTGTTACGATGTTTTTTAACTTCTTGGTCGCTCTATTACAAAGATTAGCTTAAAGTATAAAGCTTGGCTTATGAAATATAGAGATGATTTTACTTTATCAACCCCAAAACATTTGAAGAAGTAGAAGATAATATTTCAAACTGTTTTTTATATATTTTTAATCTCAACAATATGAATTTAAAAAATATAAATACACCTTATCTTTAGTGAGACTAATAATCTCACTTCACTGCCCCTCCGAAAGGTTTAGTGTTCATAGAGCAATCTAAAAGAAGACTATCCCTGATACCTACTCTCAATACCTAAACTGTATACAAATGTCATGCATAAAACTGAAAGACATCATTATGTTTCCCTCCTACATAACATTATGGAAATGGCACAAAATAAGTAGCGAGTCAGAACTAATGCCATTCTATTCCATTCGCAGACCATAAATACGTCTTAGCGTCGATTCGGAGTAACGGAATGCAAAACCAACATACATATGTGGTATGATTTGTTAACGAAGTAATATTTTATTGAGATCAATGTCACGGGAATTACTTATGACTTTGCGGATTCCATAAATATGTATATAGTCCGTTCCTACATCTGTAACGTAAATTTAAACTGATTTGAATGATGTTATACTGCTACGAGTATGAGGAAATGAGAATATTATAAAGGTATTACGTTTTGGAACTATTAACTTTAATATATGTGAAACGGTACTGGATCAAGAGTTTTCATTGGAATGGAAGGAACTGTTGCAACTTTAATTCTTATCTATAGTATACATGAATGTGTTGTTCTGTCCCAATATAACACGAGTTGTAAGCGACATGTCGACTGTGGCAGATTATCAGCGGAGTCGGTAATGGCGAAATAAGTTCGTGCCCCACTCAGATAAACCGCTCCACGATACTATCGCAATGTAAATTGTGCGCTTATTTAATGTAATTGTACTACAAAATTGTATATTTGATTATATTCAAATTCTTTTGTAAGTATTTGTGCAGCAAATCTGCGCTAAGTTGAAACTACCCTTATCAGTTTGTAAACTTTGGACATTTATGCTGTTTTATGCATATTAGCTATCATTTCTTGTAACTATTACTTCGCGTGAACTCGTACTAGTAATTACAGGAGAACAAATAGATAAAGTTTAATGTATTAAAATAAAAGAACTATTAGAACATGGGAGAGATCTGATATTCTTTATGGGCAACACACATAAGATCCGTTGTCCGTACCAATATCACTAACTCATGGTGGATGTTGTCATAGGACATGCTATTAACAATTAAGAGGATTTCTGAGCACGAGCGTGATTTGCGTCAACACACTCGCTCGTTTGCGAACATTGTTATTTACCTCTTGCCCCTACCGCGTTGAAGTCGAACGAACTTGACAAGTCAACGCAAGTCACGCGTTCATTAAATAGTTTATGTAAATGACGATGTATGATACATTTCTTCCTTTTTAATTATGGGATTTTTATTCTTTTTTTATATGATTATTAAATCGACATTCGCTATTAAGAGACTACAAATAGTAACGACATATGAAGTTATTTTTATGAATATAGATTCTCAATCCTTTGCGTAACAAATGATGCTAAATGTAATATATTTATTTAAAAAATAGATAAAATTTAAAATTATT
The DNA here is from genome assembly GCF_018135715.1 of Danaus plexippus. Lineage (NCBI taxonomy): Eukaryota > Metazoa > Arthropoda > Insecta > Lepidoptera > Nymphalidae > Danaus > Danaus plexippus. The sequence continues at coordinate 1,865,409 of NC_083548.1, read as the reverse complement.
TTATATCCGTCATATTTATAAACGAGAATGATATCTTAAGGGAATTTATAAGGGAATATTGAAAATAATCATAAGAAATTTTAGCTCTCAATAAATTTTAAAAACTGGTTACAAAATGTCCTTAGCACCAGATCAAGCTCCCTATAATTCATTACTGTAATAAAAAACTAGTCGAAATGACCCAGACATAACTATTTAAGAAAAGTAATTAGTTCGTTTAGGCTTTTTTTACTATAATTTTTTTATTACTTCATCTTTATTTCAATTGTTGCATTCAACCAATAAGCAAAAGATATAAAACTTATTTAAATATAAACGTCAAGAACTTCATAATTAAAATACGTATACGCGTATTTAAATATTATTATAAGTGTAGTGTAAATAGGAATGTTAACAAGCCATGAAGCGAGGATATATAAAACCGTTTGTATGCGCTTGTATGACTTATGTAGGTATGTCTAAATTATTGCCTTCGCATGCATATGGGAAACTTCTCGTTAGGAAGCCTTGATTGATGTATTTCTTAATATATACCGTGTGTCTATACCTGATATATTGCTTGTTTTGTTTTGCATACAGCATGCGATTGTTAAGACAGCTAGAGATATGGTAATAAATTGCACCCATAGGATATATTTTATGCTAATGCTTTATAATATCCTGTTTTTGTGATTGTTCTTTTTCTTGTTTATTATGATTTACTATTCGTTTTACATATGTATATATTTTAGTTTCGTTGTGTATCATTCTCGAATATATTTGATTTTAATCGCCATAACACTTCATTATAAATAGATGATATCAGAAGTAATTTATCTCTCGTATAAGGCGATGTAACCTATTTGTTATTCAATTTACACAATCTAGTTATTACCGTGTTTATTTAATCAGCAAGTACGTGCTCCAATGTGTTCGGTGTCAGTGGAGTAAGTGTACTGAGTTGAATTATATTTGATGGACTGATTCCAACGACCGTCCAATTTACGTTTAATGTTAATATTACTTTAATTTATGTTTATTAAAGACATAATATAGATTATAAGATAACTCATCAGCAGGTGTGGATAATGTTCTTGTAGGCTTGCATCAAATATTTTGTTTGGAATGTTCAATTTATCTGTATCAGTTAACGACGAATCAACTCTTTCATTACTCATACAATTATTTATATAGCAAAACGTGATAATGTGTAAACGTGAGACGTTATATAAATAACATTATATTCATACTTTACTAAGAGCATATCATGGAGTTACTTGTTGGAGGACTTGTAAATGCAAATCAATTAATTTAGACCGAACCTGCACTATAAATAATATTTGATAGAGAAAACCCATTACCCATATTGGTATGAAAATTAATGGAAAAAGTATGATGAATGTTGTCTACATTTAAATAAAACCAGGCTCATTGATACCACCCAACAGGACAGTGCATGCTTTCAATGATTACAATTTGACGTCTTAAATTGACAGTTATAATGTTTGAATGAATCTTATTTAGAAATGAAAAACTATATTTTATAAAGGCTGTGTTAGAAGGAGGAAATGATTTAAAGTACATTCAAGTAATTTTCTTTTGAAGAAAATATATGGAATGACTCAATGATAACTGAAACGTTAGGAATGGAGGTGAGAATATTTTTCGCACTCAATTATTAAAACACTAAATAAACCTAGTCTTTATTAAGACACTTAAACCTGTCAGTGTGAAGAGTAACGATATTAAAACATCTCCAGTACATACACATATAATAACATATAATTTTGTCTCGTTAAACAGCCACAACCGTATTGACATATCCTATACTGCTGAGTGGGTTATAAAGATGTTGTTGTTTATTACTCTCAGTAACATTAACCATTTCCTAAAGTAGCAGATTCGTATCCAGGTAAGTGAAATCGGTTTTTGTCTCATTTAATGTGATGTAAAAGCTTTTAGTTGAATCGGTTATTGTTTTTATTATATCACTTAATTAATCTAAATATTTTATTTAAAGTTAACGCAGATAAACAAAATTTTTGTTCACTGTTTGATTAGAGATTTGTTGAACAGAGTGATGAATAGATTATGACAGTGCGTTGAAATTATTATAAAAAAATATCAATGGACTCTATTGAAATGGTCTATATATGTTTAAGATAAATTTGTATCTAAAATGATTTAATAGATTTGTTTGTTTGTATTTGATGTTTTTAATGGAATCCGTCTTCATATTACTTGGCGTATTATTATTAACTTGTATCAGCGCATGCGCAGTTCACAGCTGAGTTTAATAAGTGTACGCAGCCCGGAGCGGAGTCTTGTCCTTACTTTACATTTTAACGTCCGACTTCCGCCAAAGAAAGCCCGCATGAGAGATTACATTATTAAATTCGCATGTAGCCTTCAGCGTTTTATTGTGAAAGGATATGCGTGTAATTGATCCACGGCCGTAAACACAAAGTGTATCAATTAAGTGAATTAATCTTATTTGATTGAATACAATCACACTTAATGATTCCAGTTTCATTTTGACCGTTAACTTAATTGATATGAGTTGCAAAAATTTTCTATATAGAATTCGGTGTAACAAACTGTCGGTCTGTTGTCTCATGGAAGCGATAATCTCACCCGTTTACGTGTAAAGGTTTTATTTTAATATAATTTTCATTTCGCTATTTCGACTTTAGTTATTAATTATTTTATGCATAACCATAAATATATAATATTTTTTATAATGCAATTTAATTAGTGTTGAAAGTCAGTTGGAATATAGGGATATATTTGATTGCAAAGTTCGTGCTCTGCATTTATGAACGCTATTAAATGGTTAGTATCTTAAACGTATTACTTTAATAATAAGCAATAAAACATTGGGTTCTTAATGACGGATTTGCTTAATAAACTCACTTATCGACAGAAATATTATGATACATATAAAAATATACATGAAATTGGTAATATTTGTACACCGTTAACGTATTTTTGTGTATTACGTGTTATATTTCTAGGAAGCGTACATTTATATGAAATATTTATATTTTAGGACGGTATTATAAAATGAATGAATTAGTGATTTTCGCATCAATAACTTGCAGTGAGCTATGTAAAAAACTCTGCCATATCCCGCATGAGTTGCATTGACAATTAAGGATTTATGAAAAAAAAACATTTTTAAATATAAAATTTATTAAATTGCATTGGTAATATGTAATTTTGATAACTTTAACTTAAAGTCCAAACAGATCGCATAAAAGCTTAACATAACTTCTGTTATAATAATTAAAATTCTATAAATATCTTTCATTAGCATCCTACATTAATCAAGTTAGTACAGTACTCTAGATATATTAGCCGGTATGTTGGACAGACAACAATATCGGTTTGAGACATCGTGCAATTATAAACAGTGCGTTCCTACCGGCAGCACAGACGTGTACTATCGACTATCGACATATCGACATCGATAGATTTATAGCGGACGCACAGCATTCGTACGTGTTAATTAATGGCGGGCGACCCATTAAATCACGGATGGCAAGTGGCCTTGAGATAGCACGTAACTGTTTTTATCGATATGCAAATCTGTCTCCTTACTATGCTTGTTTGGATATTCGAGAAACATTAAAATAGATTGAAGCTGAATATTATTACCATTAAAACTGAAGGAAGCATTTAATTTAAAACGTTGAAATAAGTATCAATGAAAAAGTTGTACGAAATGTAATTTATATTACATATAACTAAGCAGTATATAATAATCATGAAAATTTTGGTTGAAGTTAAACTAGTAGTTGGGGAAATTATTTTCGTTTTTCATTTCCAATTTCAGGATACAGTCAAAACAAATTTATGTTAGTGAATATTAATGCATACTAAAAAGAATTATTACTATCATCGAAATAGCGAGAGAGGAACCGAGAGCTTTCTTGTGAAATCAGTTTATATTATTTGTCATTACGGGTTGGAATGATATAATCTTAAAATTAAAATGACTTATGGTACAAACATTTTAAGTTTCCTTTAACCATACGTTTTGCAGCTGTGACCTATGATGAGACCACACATCTAGCATCGCTACGGCATTTCATTTAAGTTCGATTAGATTGGATTTTTATCCATCGGACATGCTGAATTTAATTTAATTCTAAATTACAATCAGTAACCCGATCCATGCTCCTCGTGAAAGTCATCTAAATAAATTTTATGCAACAGAAGTTAAACTTAAAATGGCGACATACAGAAAATTTTCTAGCTGATAACCGTTAACATTTAGATAAGGCTTTAAAGTAAAACTAATCTTATATTAGATTTCATTAAATAAATAAGCTATAACATATATTTATTTATGGATATGTTCTAAACGGTTATTTTAATCAGCAATCTAGAAATAGATTGCTGATGAGGCAACCGCCGGTGGCGATAAAGTCTTCCGAGTGCGTAACTAACTAATTAAAAATAAAGCGTTATTAAGAAAATAACATTTATATATATAAATAACTCTTAAAACGTTTTAAAATAAATTTTCTAAACGTATGTTATAAAATTATAAGCCATTTGCTAAGATACAGGTGATAAAGCTGATCCGTGGATTTACGGCTTGCAAGAGACAGCACGCCGTGCTGGACACTGCATTGTGTTCGGACACAGTATTCATATGTCAGCACTATATTTATTAACCGGGACCTATACGATCATAGAATAAAAATTGCAACCTTATTATCTCTATCTAGATATATATAAGAATCATTTTCCTTTAACTCAAACGATTTTAAAAGCAAAATTTTATCACTGATGTATGGTGATGGTTCGTATCAATACGACTAGTTTATTTATTGCTAAGGGGATTTAATTACAATCGCTCTAAGTAATTGCTTCACTGATGAAATTATCTCTGATGGGATTCTCTTCTTGATTGGAGCATGGGATTCAAAGATCCAGTACATTATCAGTTTGTCGAGGGTCACGTGTGAGTCTCGGTATTAATATATGAAGATAACTACCTGATCTGTATTCAAGATACTCAAAGAAAAATAATAAGACAAAGTTATAATATCCGTTATATTTTCAATTAATTGATATCAAAAGCAAGTGGTAAGGATGCTGCAGGATAATATCCGGCTTGATCAGCTGAGATATCTTTCCTCTCATCTCCCGATGTCTAGTAACACGATACACTATTGTGTTGTCTTCGACAGTTGTTAGCGTAATTGACTAGGATTTAAGTTACGGTAGCTTAAACTAAAATCACATTTAAAATATTTTTATATTTACATTTCATTCAATCACCTCAAACTTTTCGATATCAAATTTTACATGTTTCACAAACAAAATAAACGGAGAAACTAAATATCCCTTACTAATAATGTTATGTGGTAAAGGTTATACAAAAATAATTATAAAACATTGTCTTTATATTCGGATATAATGAGTATGTAACACCGACCGAACTACATCGCGTGTTCTTGGGCAATACAAAAATTTATTCTCATAATATAACACAATTATTTAAATATATATCCTGAAAACGTTAAAAATTAATTATAAATTTCAAGTGTATTCGAATATTTCAATTGCTTTTAGGATTAAAATATATTAAATCCAGATTATTTCATAGCACATTGATTCTGTATCAGTTGTTATGATTTATGTAATTACTTTTAGAGACACAATCATAGTTGTATAATAAATCAATTAACTAGTATTCTCATTAACGTGCTGTTATCAGGAATCGAACCCTGGACTGGTCGGCGCGGCGACGTCGCGTGTGCAGTGAAAGTACTTGCACTCGCGTCCATTACTTTTGCGTTTGACGCTTGTTTACGAAGCAGATTACATTCTTAGAGAGCTTTGACATATTATTTATTCAATTACATACAACAAGTAACGAAGAAAATTCTATATATCATAAATGTGTTCGATGTTAACATAAAACTTAGTCGATCAAAAAATCATGGACATGTTTAATAAAAGAAAACTTTTGGAAGATTATTTCATGAAACAAAAATATTAAATAAATAAGTATATCCCGATGTAATGCTAGTATGTGTGTCAGAGACTGTCACCGTCGCTTGTCCCAGGTACGATAAGCGAAGGACAGCGCTCAGTGTTGGCTATTAATGTTTTTAATATATGATATTCTGTTATCAACTAATGTATTTTATAATTTGTTATATCTTTGAAATGTATTAGTTATTTTGCCGTTTTCAAACAATATGCATACATTTTATAAACAAAACCTATCTTTTGAAGTACATTAATTTTTTTTTTAATTTAATTCTACGTGTGTTTTAAAAATAAATAATGCTTTGTAATAAAGCTAATTCAAAATACTTAAATAGGTCTAGTGGTCGTGGGCGTAATGCTTTACTTGCTTTATTTGATGTATATAATAATGTTGTATGTCAGTATGTTCATCAAAGATGATGTATTACGAGACATAATAAATAAGAACTCCACACGAACGCGTCCTGGTATGACCGTTTCATTTTAACGGATTGCCTCATATCCCAGCCGCTATTACACTATAAAATCAGGTATGCAAATACATGCATGTTTTAATTAAATCTCTCATTTACTTATTGGATCCAATTAAGGTGTGTGTGAATCATAGAGGCCGGAGAAAGCTAGTGTGTTGGAACCAATAATCATATAATTGTTAGACATTACTCCGGTTTTATATTTGTGTATGTATTAAAGTTGGCTGTAACTGTCAATCTATTGTTATTATGTACTGTTATTTATATTGATTGGATTGTGATTAACAAATAAGTTTTTGATTAACGGTACAAGCAAAATATATAACAAAATTTATGTTGACTGTTGTGATTTATACATTATCACCTGGAAATTTTCATGGAAGATTTTTTTTTATTTGTAAATATTTACTAATATATGGTTTAGAAAGCGGGATATTATTAATACAAAATATATGAATATGAACATTTAATGACAAAAGATTTACGACAATATTTTTATTTTAAAGACATCAAAGTCTTTTGGCTGAGTTATGAAACTTCAATGAGATTGAAAAAGGTATTGAATATTATTAAATAATTTATAATAATACTAATTCCTGTTCACTTTGTCCCCTACTTCATTTACTTTGACATTGGGCTCAGTGGCAAATGTATAAGTTGTGAGATAGCAATAAATATGTTGACCAAACGGCAGCAACATCTGATGTCTATATCATGTGACTATATGCAAAATATCGATGATATGTCGTGATTCCACTGGAACTACACGGAATTCCGGGATGAATTATCGTCTATGATCTATTCTGATATCTAAACAACATTACTATAAAGTTTATTAAAATCCATAAGGTAGTTTCTGCTTGAAAGGGGAACAAACAACCATGCATCCAAACATATGTACATCTTAAAAAACTTTCGCATTTACAATATATCAGGAATCAGGACGTCATTACAATACCTAGTATAAATTAAACCTACATTATTATAGTTTCTCTATATTTGTTTAACTTATTTTTGAATGAAAACCCAATAAACCGACATACAAAGTTTGAAGAGGTGAATTAAAAACAATAACATTTATATATATGCTGGTAACATTGTCAAAACATTTTATGTACGCGGCCGTATCTTCTAGCTTGAGTTACGGCGGCTATTTCTAAAACAAATATTCCCTCCTGAGATCTGTATTTCCCACATCTCTATTGCAATCTCAAGCTATAGGTACGTATTTCATAACTGTATTGCTGGTAGTAACTTTTATCATTCTTTGTGTATTGAATTGTTTTTACTTTTATATGATTAAATAATCATTTTATGATATTATAAGTTTAAACATCGCTGAAGTCAAGTTATAAGTACACTACTAAGCGCTAGTATATTTGTATATCTACTTAAGAAATTGGTAGTAATAAAATAGTTATATGCTTTCTGTTCGCGTAATATCTTGGAGAAATGAAAATATACAGAGTAAATAAGATTTTATTTAGGAAACAATATTGTATGTATAAAATTAGTCAATTAAATAAAGATGGCGGCTCTGTGGCTTTGCTAACAAGAACCGCATATGAGGTAGCGGAGATAAGATAATATTGATTTAATTCTCGTGTCTTGTACAAGTTTGATCTGGAGATAAGCCGCCTTAGCTTTTCCGATCTTGTTAACATAATTAATATGCAAGCATATTATTAATATGCAAGCATACTATTAATATGCTTGGAGATTATAGCATGATCTTAAATATAATCAGATTTTGCAAATGCTATAATTGCTCACTCAGAAAGACTTTGAACTTGATAGTAATTTTAAATTTAAAAGTTTTCATGCATGAAACAGATCAAATTTAAAATTTAAAGTCAATAAACTTATATTATTTCAAAATTATTTGCTAAGAAAATGAAAGAAAATACTAGCGTTCAGTCATGAAAATAACTAGCAGGGACAAATCTGTTGCATTCTAATTAATGTGAATTATAGAATTAAATGGCTTCTACACAAAAACTAATTAGCGAATGTCCTAGAACTTTCGATATAGCGGTACCTGGCATGTGTTGCCATCGCCCCGGGAAATACTTTCCAATCCCTGCAACAATGCGTGCACCTACAATTCATGTAGAAAGTGTTTGTTCACTACTATACATACAGACTTGGTTTGAACGATTCGAAAAATTATAAATGACAAAATTTACATACATATATATCTACTTATATTGTTTTTAATATGTTTATAGTTATGCAAACATACAAATAACTATATTTATATCTGAAGCAATTTTACCGATCTGCAACACAATTAGAACTGAATCGCTGAGGTTCCTTAGATCGATTCCAATGATTTAAACTTAATTCGTGTTCATTAATTTCTACGAAATAAATACGCTGCTTCTGATTTATATCAAGTTATTCTGTTTAACATATCTGAATACATGATGCTGAAAACAATAGTTAAAATATGCAAAGTTAACAGTTGCTGTGGTGCTGTAGAAAGTGGGCTATCAGATGCGAAGCTGCCCGCGGACATCAGCATTCATCTAATAACTAAGACCTGGGATATACATATATCTTAAAGGTTACTTTAAATTATTGCTATTTAACATATATTGTGTACGAAATAATTTTATATTTTAAAACGAATATGATAGGAGGTAAGATAATTTCGTGCTAAAGGTGTTCTATTTTCTTACTGTGTTTTTATAGCCACTCGATGTGAGTTAGAATGCTATAAATAATTAATATGTTTTTCGTACTTGAATCAAGCAGTTTTTTAGATTTTGAAATTATTAAAAAAAAATCCTATAAGCAACAAAATCTAAAGTTACTACAAACTTTTTTTTTTAAATTAACTGTACGATCCCCACAAATCAAAGTATAACATGCAATTTTAGATTATACGTCTGTTCATAATTTTAAATGAGTAAAATTGATTATCGTATTAATATATGAGTAGGGAACAAGTTAACACAGATTACTGTATCTAGTTAAATCTTATAACAAGGAACATATACATATTTAATTATCCGTATAAGGCAGGACCTCATATAGACGTGGGCGCGTGAGTCTAACTATAACAATGATCACTGTAAATTACTATGTGACAACAGTTATGAATTATATTAAATTTTATAACACTATATATTTATATGCATATAACGATTATTCTAAGGCCGTTCCAGTAAAAAAACTCCCAAATAAGCAATAACCGATTTTTAATGAATAAAATGTCTTCGACCTCACAAACATGAGAAAAGAAAGATGTACATATTAATTAGAGCAGCCAGCGATACATTAATATAATCTCGGTCATTATAAATAAACGTCACATATACAGATACATCAATAAATTATTCATAATATTTGTCAGTATCAATAATGCCGTGTCTATAACATTCCAAGGCCATTAATAATGCGCGCACGCATATCTTTGCTCGCTGCATCAGTCAATTGTGGAGGCTGTCGCTGTTAATGGTGGCGCGATTCGAGCGAGTGATATGTGTACGGTGGACAACATGAGTTCCATTGTATGCTGTAGTTGGTTGCGAAAGATCATCGTTGATTTATCATTAAACTATTGGTATAATGTGAAAGTATGTACCTATATTTTAGATATGATGATATATTCATAGATATAAGTATTATATATATATTTTTTTTATCCTATGTTTATATATACATATATCATATGTTTACATATATCAGACTTTAGTATGAGTTTTCGTTTGGTTTTTGGGACCTGTATTAAAAATATTAATGATGTTTGTAGATTTTGTGTTAATAGAATAGAAGTTATATATTAATTTATACATATTATTATATATACTGTTGCATTACAAAACATTTGGGTGACAAAAACTTCTTAAAAAATCACAATATTTTATACATATTTAATATAAGCAGACATAACAGATCAGGTTACGCTTTCAAGTAGAAATCAATACATGGCAAGTATAAAGGGGCCTTAAACAAATATAAATAGAGCCACATCTAGGCCCGCGATCAGTTTATCGCAAGATCATGACGATGCGTCTGCGCTTGCAATTATTCAAATCAGCTACTTGAAACAGCTCAAACATCGATGATTTATGTATTTAAATAGAATTTTGTCCCTTAAAACTTAACTATCCCCGGTTCGACGACATACCATATATGTCTGCCACCTACATACATATATGATTCAATTGTTTTGTCTAATTATAAAATGTTACTGATCGCTTCCTTTACGTGATGGATATATGGGAAAAGCTGTTATTCAGAAAGTTTATTAATGTCATGGAACTTAAACAAAATAATTGTCAGAGATTTTATCCATTTGTCTGTTCGTTAAACTATAAAAACCAATGGCAATTTTTTTTTCAAAACTAACCCCCCGCGACTATAAGATATAAAGTTAAAATGAAAAACATTTCAATTGTCGGTATTTAGCTTGACTATGTGAACGTGTATTAAGAGTACATCCGAGTTGCGTTTCTCCATGAGCTGTCACTCTGTAACACGGACATGCACGTACTTGATTGTCAATATCAATAATAATAGTTGACCAATACTTTGGTTTTTTGTCCGTTATCACGACATGATTTAGGAAGATTTTTGAAAAGCAATTTAGTTATAATAACTTAATTTTTGAGATCTAAGACTTTCGCCACTAATCATTTAACTTAATTTTTAACATGACTTTAAGCACAGCTACCTAAAGTGCTGGAAAAGACTCGAAGACGTCAATTCTTTATGAGATTAATAATTTAAATAGTTCTTAATTTTTGTATGATTTGATCATCAAAACGTTTTTAGTGTAATTATTATTTTCGCTGTATTATTTACCGCTTCTCTTTATTATATGGTTTTTAACTCTTGTATACATAAACATTTAGCGCATTTTTAACTTAGTTTTTTCATGGTTACATACATGGACCCCATACCAAATATAGTAATTCATTTCATCATTTTCAATCTAAATACTCAGATTTCGTTTTTCAAATTATGAAAAAGATAAATATGTTATAAAACTTAATATTTTAAAAACAAAATTATATATAACATACAATAATGCATTATATCGTAACATTGTCTGTGAGTACGTGCCCGCTCTCCTTACACAATACATGTAATTTTGAAGTCATGCGTGATTTCGGATATGCATAATAGGAAAATATAAATCCATTTAAAGTTCTCCGAACGACAAAACACTTAATCAAAATGGCGATACATGCACTATGCTATTTCACAATAGTGTCATAATAAACACAACTCATGTCAGTGCTTCTAAAAAAACAGAGTTTTTAATGACATATTAAATAATTAAATTAAATACAGTAAAATTTTATACCATTATTCAAAAATGATTCTATAAAATGTAACTTTAGTGAAGAAATCAAAACTGATCATTACAAATGATACTTGCATGAAATAACAAGAGATGCGTTGCGTAACAATGGAAAGCATAATGCGTTCACATACACGCATGTCGCAATAACTATTAACGGATTACATAAATTTATATAACACGAATGTATTCTATATTTAGAATTTTGTTCATAAAACAAACTAGCTGTTAAGGTAGCGAAAAGCCATTACAGCTGACTACAAACGCCTCTAGTATTTATCTAGTTCGGATCGCGTGTCTATGCGCACGCGCAGCACTAGCTTCATTTTGTATCACCGATACGAATTGTTATTTTATGTGCTTCAACTTTTATTGGTTTGCCCAAAACGGTTCATATTTCTTATATTAGTACAAAATATTATTTACTTTAATAAAAAATGCAGGATAACCATCAGTTTTATATTTTTTGTTCTATCATGTGTTACATCTTCCTTGTTAGCATATATATTATTAAAAAATATAGAATTTTAATCGAAATGTTAATATTTCAATAGTTTTTATGGGATATATATCCTGTATGTTAAACGTCTGTTTCGTCATAATGTATAGTTATTAGTTTGTTAGTAATACGAGTATTTATATTCATAGAACAGTCGTGATATAGGGTGATGCTGGTTTTTGTTTATTGCACAGCTATTAATTGGTTGAGTTAATTGTATAAAGCCTTGTAAATCGAATACTGACAAGAGTTGTATGACGTCTATGTTTTTATATGTACAATAATTTATTGATTTTAAGAATAAACAGGTTGATGTATAGTTTTAAAATGATTAAATATATACTGAACATACAAACTTATTTTTTCTTACATGGCAGGAAATGGAAATATTCTAGAGCGTTAGCCATAGCCATCAACGATTTTTGAAAGCAATATATCCAAAATATTGGCCAACGAGAAATGTTTTTATATTCATAAAAACATAAGAATCGAAAGATTACATACATTTGTATATGTACCTGTATGATTACAGAATACAAATGTAATTTTGTCGAAACAACAGTTGTTTTGATATCATGAGCGTATGTCAGTCGCGTGGGTGATGACCTACTTTCAATACAATATGTGTTCTCGCTGTTCCTTATTTATCATAGACATATATTGCAATGTTTTGTTAGATCGCTGCCTGGAGCATATCATGACTCGATATTATATTAATATTACTTCGTATGTTTATATCACATTGTATACTTATATTGGAACCAGTTACAAGTTACAACCTTCACTTTAAGTATTTTAACTTTTTTACTAGTGAAAACTAAAAGAAGTTGGGAGTCATTTCGACACCCATGCACTATTATAGTAATAGTATAATTTTCTCCAAAGTGTATGTTTAAGTATTTCATAAATCAGTGTCCACACTTCCGCCAATGAGGCGTCGTATTCGAACAGTGGCTGCGCACGCGCCGCTCGCCCTGTATACTGTTAGTGCCGGATACAGTTATGCGGGATATCTATCGAGATAAATTCTGGTCAGGAAGGTTTCTTTGTCACAAGTGTACAGCGATAATGATTATAATAATATTTGTATTAACAGTATTTGTGTCCGTAACTATTCTATTGCTTTATGACTTGTGTGTGCTATTGTGAATATATTTACTCATGTAGCTTTCTATTCTTGGTTCCCGTTTTTTTACTTAATATGTGATAAGTTTGGCTATGACTACTCTGATGATATTTGAAAGGGTTTTTGCTTTATCTTATATATGAGCAAAATAAACAAAACTTCATCAAAATTACTTTATTGATGTTATAATTGCTGCTACCCCAGCAACGTGATCGTCAATTATTCTGATATAAGGCAACCAATTTTGCATTCTTGTTTGGTTAAAGATTATAAGATTCAAGTTAAGTATTCCAACTGGAACGCTAATTAATAATTATCTTTTGTTCGCAAACAGTCCAGGAAGTAAGGCCGGGTTTACACGTGATTCAAACTATCCGTGTATTATGAAACCTTAACACGTTCGATGCACGAAACACGCACTATCTTCCATCTCGTTCTACCGCAAACTAATTCCTTAATTAAGTGTAAACCGTTCAATGCGTGGGTAAAGCCGGTGTCACACTGAGCTGTAAACAATACATTGTACCACATATATGGCTCTCGATAAATTTCTAGCCCTTTTATTGTAAACACACTATTAAAAATTGATTCATAAAAATATAAATGAAAAGTAACATGTGGACAAATTTTAGATTTGTTTTTTAAGTTCTCTAAATAAGATTTAAAATTGTAATATTAAACGATGGAATCCTTTTATTTTTATTGTTTATAATTTTAAAGAAACAAAAGTACTGGAGAATGATTTCATAATAAAATTGCCATTTAATTATAATATTGTAGACAATATTTTTTTTTTACGAAACAACCTGTTTTTTTCGCGAAACGGGTATAATATGTGCGTGTGTGTCCCGGGTTTTATTTTACCGCAATAAAGGGGTAAATGTTGACACTGTAATACGCCACTTCTGATACGCAATTAATTACCACATACCCGCATCACGCGATTAACTCACAATTACCTGTTCATGTACACTCGGATTAATATTGTATTTGTGTTAATAATTAATGTGATACGTTCATCCAATACGTTTGTTTATCTTGTCTTTTATGTTTCTTAACTTCCTCCCCGTTCTAATTTATTATCGAACTAAAAGTATAAAACATACAATTCTGTACTACAATCTTATATAAATGTGGTACATGAATTTTCTTAGCATAATATTAGTGTTTATAGATCGGGGAAATGAATTATTAGCATGAAACACGGCGAGTTGCAAAGATGAATGACAACGTCAGGAATTAACATAAACATACAGTGAATTTTAAACAAAACATGACTATCGTGGCCTTATGGTGTTATTGATACTGTAACATATAAATGTGGCGGCCAGGATTTGTAGCTTCATTCTGATGTTATGGATGACCATGCATGCGAGGGAACCATGCTAGTTTTAAAGATGAGTTTTGCATATGAATCTTCGGATAGGAACTGATTTACTTGAATAATATAGTACTTTATATTCGTGTGTGAATTCACACATTTTAATGTTTATTTTTATCGCAAAATAGATATAAATAATGGATGGTATTCTCAAAGCTTCTCCATAAAAAACTTAGCTAAAAGACGTAGCTAAATATAGAATAATATTTTAAGTATATAATAAGTTCGCTTTTAAAAATAAATTCATCAAACAAGCTTGATTGAGAGATATTCAGTACAGTTTCAAGTCAGCGTTATGACATATTTTTATAATGCAAATATTGCTTGTTCGGTCAATTTAAGCTAGTGTTACACTGTTGCTACATTTAACACGCGGTGTCTCTCGAATTGTTTTTAATAAACATACAGTATTTATACTGAATAATACAATTTTACATATAATAATAGAAGAGAAAATTAAAACGGACGTTTTTAGTATAGCCTTGTTTAAACAACGTTTACAACAGTGTATAAATATTTTAAATGTAACACGGACAGGACTTACGTGATTCAGTTTATAGATAGATTAAAATATGGCGATTGTAGATATGAAATATGTATATCCAATTAGAATATCTAGGATCTTGTGTTAATAGTTTTTGCGCAACGTTTAGGAAATTGTTGGTCTCTATTTGTTTGTAATTTAGCAGCTGTGCGCGGTGGCAGAAACTGAATTCACAATACATATTTTAATATTTATATATGAATAATTATATAAGTATATCTAGTGCCTAAAGCGATACGGAATAGAATGAGGTTTCGTTTGTGTCCTAATATATTTAATACAAAAATTTAGAACGATTTAAAAAAAAAAATGTTGCTTAAATGTAATACGTGTTTTTGAAAGGGAATCGCTAAGTAAGTTCCAAATACCTTGAAAGACAACACAACTTTATATACTTATTATATAATTTAATATCATAGAATTGTTTAATTTGTTAAAATCAGGTACAAAGAAATATATATATGCAACATATAGGGTCAAAGCAGGTCTAGACTTAGGTCATAATACCATCGTATCTAGAACACAGTTCATTGTTGGCTCTCGTTAGACAAGTGGCAAACTATTTTTAGATTTTTGGGATTTAGGATTCTTATAGTAAAAATAAAATTGACAAAGGTTTAAAATTTTATTTTCCATTTGAGATACTTCATTAAGATTTATATAAAAATAATGGAGTGTATAAAGGATATATAAAAGAAACCTTTTAATTTTTTAATTTAAACTAGAAACGCTGTCTAACATCGCTGAGATAGATTTCAGGTTTCGTTTTTTGATATTTTGTATTCATTGACACCATTAGTAATAAACATGGAGTAATTTACAGAAGCTGTTGTGTTCTGTCCAATGATCTGAACGTCTGTAGTAAACAACTTAGGCGTTTTCTTTTGATGTATTGTCAAATTAAGCATAGTTATTTTATCATATATAGATTTCAAATTGGTCTAAACTGTATGTGAAAATGAGTTGAAAAAGTTGGACTTCATTTGTACATAGTCTAAAATTTTTAAATTGAGTATTAGTTCAAGGTATAATAAATATTACGATAATAATATTATAATATTCCTATTTATTTCTAAAACATTATTATTATCATTATTATTTATTGAAAAATAAAATACTAATAGAAAAAAACGTTTTAGTAAAATCCAATTTAGCCGTCTGTAATTCATGTAATACACTATCAACCACTGCGAAACAAGTATCAGACGACATTCCACAAAGACCGCAGACACACGCGCTGGAATTAATCACAATTATGTGACAGGAAAGGAGTGCGATTGTGATGGAGCTGTGCACATTCTAATATTACATGTTGAGGCAGCTCTGATTATATGTGAAAAACGCTTATATTACGAAATAATTTATTCGTTTATCAGTTAAACGCTCGTTTACGTCAAATAATATCTAAGCCCGATGAATCATTTGATTGTTTCTAATCGGTTGTTTTTATATTCTGGCTAAAGATTTGTTGTTGACTTGTCAGTTAGTATTTTATTTCGTGAAAAATAACAGCGCAAACAAATGTCATTGTTATTTCTTTTATTGCCTTTTGGTAGTTACTTATCTAAAGTTTAGATGATATTAGTTTTGCTTAATCAATTCAACTATAATTCTAAGTATATGTTGACCGGTATAAATACGTTTATTGCCCTTGCGCATTTGATCATAACTTTTTTATTTATATTACAGGCATATTTAGATATTAAGTAAAATTTTATTCTAATATGAAATATAATTAAATCATAACGTTTTCCGCATTTAATATTCATTACTATTTAGTTCTAGTTAAGCATCACGAAGCGTTTGGCTGCATCGGTGTTGGTTTGAAATTTTTGAAAACCACTGTTGCTAGTCTATCTGTGGATCAATAAATGTAATAATAGGTATACATAACAAGAGCTGCAGACTGTTCGATACTATTTATAGATATTCAACGGGACTTCAATTTACTATTTGAACTTGCCGATAGCTGTAACGACCGAAGGCACTAAGTCATCACGCTTTCATAGATTAAGAGTAAAAGCAGATCTCACAGAACTGGTCCTGTTCCTGAACAAATTCATAAACAATCACGCCCACGCTCCCGATTACAGCTTTATCATTAACGCGAGCATTGGCGTACGAAATAAGTAGAACATAGCATTATCGGGTAGGTAATATCCGCGTTCGGCCGATATTATATCTTCCATGTTGGCTTGTGGTAGCTTGGTGGGTGCAACTCTTAAAGATGGTGGCACATCGAGTGTAATACAAGCCTATTTTAAGCTCCGGTGGTCTGATTAAAATAGCGAGTGGTTTTATCACCGATAGAAGGTATTGGAAAAGAAAAGAGGGTTGATTTAAAAAAAATCAAGTTATAATTTTTATCTTCTATTAATAAAACGTATTGGAAAGTTTCTGGGCACCTGAACGCTATGAAAAATCCTAAAATATGTTGTCAATTTTTGAATACGCATATGAATACTTATTTTGAAGCTATTTATCCTGAAAGTAGTTTTCAGAACTAGGTTTTGAGGGAGTCGGTCACTCGGTCATTTACCTATCGGATGCTAAGAAGGTCGTGCAGAAATATCAAACATGATCATTGCTTGACATGTAATATTGAACACTGTTGTTGTTGTTGTTTGTCATTTGCTATAACAACACATCAAACGCTTGATTGTCAACCGTACAATCATGAACAGCAAGATAAAAAGCAAGGAATACCGTTCTTGAAAATGTTATTATTGTAATTATTACGTCTTAAGCCTAATAATTAATTAAAACGATCTAATCTTAGTGTACCATAATCCTATATGATAATACAGTAATACTCAGATAACAATGCACCTCCCGGAGCGGATTGGTTTGAAAGGATTTCATTAGAACACGCGGAACCAAGGTGCGAACAATGATTCAACTAGTTTTTATGTAGGTCACGCTAGATTTTAACTATTAAACTATCGGAATATAACTGGATAAGGATATTACAGAGCCAAATAAACTTATAACTCACCCATTAATTATTAATTTAATCTCAGCTTAGTGGGTCTTCTTAAACAAAAGATTTGTATGTAGCTTCTTCTATTATATATTTTAATGGTACTCGAAAACATAAAATGTGCCACTTATTACTTATATATTTTTGTCATAATTAAGAACTGTTTAGTTTGGAAGTACGTTCATCAAAAGTTGTTAACAAGATTACTAATTTTAATTATTTCTTTGAGAGTTGTTACGTTTTCATTTATAATTAGAATTATTATTAAATGTATATTAAATATAGCTTAATGTCATATTAAGAGATGGAATTGGTAAGAATAAGGAGTTCTTTTTAATATAGACGAAAAACTGTCGTTTAACATTACGAAACAAGGACACTCGATACAATTGGACACATGTATTGAACATTTTAGGAAGTACCTCGTGACTTAGTTTGTTGTACTAAACGGATGTTTTTTAAAATATTTTTATTACAACGGCCAGTAGAAGACGACAAAATAGCTAGGACGGCGCAGTTAAGTTTTTTTCTAGAAGATTATAAACTCAACGCTGGAAGACATGTTTTGGCAGTATATTAGAGTAGACTTGTCAATACTGTTGTTATAACAGATATGGTAGTAGTAAAGTTACGAAACATAATGTTCATTAAAGAGATGGCTAAACGAAAATGGGAACAAAAAATGCATCTTAAAGATGGTATGTGAAGTAAATTTTTAGTGGTTAATTACAAACATTTACTTCCTATCCTCTTTTCCTTTGATTCCTATCTTGGATGAGATGTTTATATAATTTGTTGTCTCATAAATACCATAAATAAGTGTGGATCCTTCAGTATAATATTTTCGCTATTGGCGATCACGAGCTTCGTGTCCGCTTATTAACGCTACAGCCCGATATATCACGCCGCCCTCATATGCCGTCATATGAACCACAGAACTGTGAATTATTAGAAAGGTAGATGAATCATTGAATCAAAACATAATTTATTTCATTATTTTATTTATTGCATTCATTTGAAAGTAATTTATATACTATTTCATTTAGTGTATAAGTATATCTTCAACTATATTTTTTGATCTCTTTGAATTTGCCTCTTTTTTCTTGGATTGCTATAATTTTTTTCTAAACAAAATTATCGTCACAATTGCAATCATCATTTGACGTCCACTCTTATAAAGTATAGCTCTATAAATACCTCAGAACTGGCATTGTTGCAAGTAGGAAGTGATTTATATAAAGCGAACGGGTCCCATATATCTGAGGGTCGTGTCTCCGACCATTTACAGCCTGATTGTGTGGTCACCCGATGAGCTATTGGCCACGCGCGGCTTTTAACGAGTTGGCCTTTGTAATTTGTTCACTATCTAGTGTGATACTCTGTGTGTGTTTGTGTGTGTGCTATTATCATTATATTGAATACAATATAAAATACAGTAAAAACAGGTATAAATCAAAATATTTAATTTATATCGCTGCAACGTTTTAGTTTTAGCATTACATAATAATACAATTCATAACGCTGTGCACGATTTTGACACATGCAGTTGATCGAACAACAGGTTGATCGACCAGTTAGGATCAGGTATTCGGGTGCGCGCTCAACCAACGTGACCGGGCGTTTTCATTAAAATGCCTCCCGCTACTAGATGTATCTACGTAATGTTATGAACTATTATGTATTATGATTTTGGATTATTAGATTAAACCGCGGAGTTTAACTTTTATGTTACTCTATTTGAAAAGTTCATGCTCTCGCTTTAATCTTTTATGTTACCATTATGATTTATAGAAGAAACTGAGATATAATTTCCTGTTTCACGAGTTATTCTCTACTTGCAATGATGTTCACAAAATAAGTGTTTGTATCATCGAAGTGGAAAATACCCTTCCCAATTGTATGTGTTGACTCAGAAATAACGTGGAAAATGTGGTCTACTCTAGGCTATGTTAAAAATAAACAGGAAGTGGCGTAAGAAGGCAATCTAAATCTGGTCTATCACCGTCCGGGACACTATCTATAGATACCATCTGTTAGATAACTATCAGGAGGAAGCAGGTACATTCTATACTTAGCAGTAGCTTGGAATGACCATTACCACTCACAAGGTATGCATATAATTATCTTATACATGTATATCTTGTTCCAATTAGCCATATCCCTTGTCCCAAATTATATTTGCATAACTTTTAAGCCACCTTAAGAAGAATTGTATTAATAAACATGATAAATT
The DNA here is from genome assembly GCF_018135715.1 of Danaus plexippus. NCBI lineage: Eukaryota > Metazoa > Arthropoda > Insecta > Lepidoptera > Nymphalidae > Danaus > Danaus plexippus. The sequence goes on along the minus strand of NC_083548.1, from coordinate 1,844,871 downwards.
CCACCGTTAAAAATTCAATATACATCTTAAAATAAATAGCTGATATATTTTAATTAAACTGTGTATATTATTTTATATTTATAGGTAAAAATATAAGGAATTAATGTAGATACAAAGATTTATTCAGTGACTAAGTCCGTTAAATGTTATCTTTAAAGAAATGGACCGTCAGAAAAGTGTCATTCAATATTTCCCAATTTTATTTTTCTGCAACGAACAACCTTAATGATATACATTCGTTAAATCAACGAGGTTTTGTAAAACCATATACAATGTTGACAGTTGTCATATGTAAATTTGTATTCATAGTCCTCCAACGTCCATATAGAGCTCACAACTCCCATATAAATAATTAATTTTCTATCAATACACCACCAATCACCTTAAAAGGTATATCATATTTATGAGGTAGAACTTTATTCAAATATGAAGATGAATTCGAAGGTAAGTTGAGACATTAGTTCAGTATTTTCATGTCAACAGTCAGATCGAGTCGAGTTCGCCCGATGGTTCCTTATGAGTTGAGTTATTGACCATTATAAGGTGGCTCCACGAAAATTTGTTCTAAACCTGCTGTTGATCACGGACCTCTAAAAATTGGTGTTGCGAGGTATTATTTCTCGATTACCATTTTGTTATAATAAATTATAGACTGTCGATATGACGATAATTAAGATAAATCTTATTATTTTCCAGACACTATAGCTACTGAAAATCTGTCATAACCGGTTTGGACCGGTCCGAACCGGTACAGAACGTCTATAATTAAGTAGCGTTCAGTGTATTATCAGGTCCGCTATCACCGGCTCACTAACTATATTGTTACAGCATCAACATCCTGCTCTTATCTCCTTTACCTGATAATGGGTAATAAATTATTTGAGCCACAATCAACTAACCTGGCGATTGTTCAATATTGAAGGCAAGGCCGAACAATGTGTAATGTATAATACAAATTAATGTTATTAGAGCAGGAATGTGAGCGAGCTAGGAAATTGCAATCCTTGCTTCATAGATATGACATCTGATATAATGGATGTGGTAATTGATTTCTAGGATGTGAAGTGATGGGCATTTGTACGTTTGTATCATAAATTAATATATTGTTATTGTTATTGCCTCGTATACCGAGGCTTCACTCCATTCCCCCAGACCTCTCACACGTCACGCTAACCGTGACAGCCCTGTCACGCTCACCGCATCGTCCATCACTTTGTTACCACAATTTAAAACATGCATAAGAACTCTTTTTGCAATGAAATAAAGCTTATTTTAGTTCAAATCAATTTATTTGTAAGGTTACCAAAAAAATTTACCGAAAGGTATTTGGGGGTTCATTACATAGAGCCGATTTCTCTCTGATATGTGAATTTTCTTTACGCGTCCCAATAGAAGGCAATTGAGCTCTAAGTCTACTTGGATAGAATCCCTTTTGCAATGAGATCTTTTTTTATAAAATAAGTTGACGACACGTAAAATTGCCTTGTAACTTAATTTTTTTTACAGGGATTGACGACACTAAATATATTGGTGGCAGTTTATACGGTTATTGATAGGCGATAACTGTCGTTCAGACATGAGTTGATAGATTACAAATAAAAAGTTGAAGGTTTACCAACATTACAAAATATTTATGTCTAACAAACAATTGTACCAACGATTTCTTTGTGCGGAAGGATTCTGGACGCCAGCCATAAAGCTTCCGGACAGCTGAGGTCATTGCCAACGTCCAAGTTCAAAAGTGTAGTCAAAATATTGTAAAACTATCTGTAGTGGAATACAAAACATGAACTATTAACAATTTAATTCATACCCTGTATCTTCTAATTTAATTCCTTAATAGAAATATTATTTAAATGATAATTTAACATAATATTTGAAGCAATCTGTTTAAGTAAAAGAAAAAATCTTCGCCCATCATTACTTAAGCATAAGCAAAGTCGTCTGAGAGTTAGTTGGAGCCGATTGAATCTATATGCTGTAACATTGCAAGACGGTATTGATTAAAAAAGCAACATAAATTAGCGAATTTGAGGGGAGAGGCGGGGTGGTTGTTGTCAAAAAACTTTTATAAGTGTTTATGTGTACGTACTGCGCCCCCCGCCCCGTCCTCCCCCGTACCTCCCGCACCGCGCTCTACCCCCGCTCAGACACCCTTTCGTATACCCACATTCGCATAAAACAGCCGAGTACAGTCGAGTGGGATGTTGTCCATGAATTATTTTCCTGCCACATAATAATTAAATTTCATTGCACGATTAAAAATCATACTTTAATAATATTTTTTACATAATACATTTATTTAGTTAACGTTCGAAATGTGTAAAGCATTTTAGTTTTTTTAAACTCATCTTATTACTGTAACTGCACTCGTCTTTTATCTGCTGGAAAGGCTTTTAAAGCAAGAATTGTATGAATTCACTTCGGTTATTTATTTTGAGTGGACGCTTTAATTAAAACTATGCTATGCACTGTAGCGAGAGAAAATCCCTTTTTATATAAGTTTTATGATAATTTTGTACTCGGAGATGAAGAGCTAAATTGTTCTCATTACTCAATCATCGCAACACCTCTTCTACGCGACTGTACCGACATACAAGTACATGTAAATTAAACACCACCGCACACAGACACGCACACAAATAAAAACGTAAAGAAACACCGCGGAGAGGAAGAATGTATTAAGAAAGCGAGACAGAGACGACCTGTAATTAACACCACTTGTTAGACAGAGACGGAAACATCCAACACGCTAATTAAGAATACAAGAAGAAAACGCGTTTTATGTGCGCATCAGTATTACATTAGTGTGAGTGTATTTTATGTATGTGTTGGAGATTTTCCGTTTGTAATGAAGGTTGTGTTGTGTTATTAACTCATTATGTGAAGAGTTAGCACATAGACTTATTTACTGGTTAATTGAAGTCGGTTACTCTGATAAGAGCGTGGTAGAGACAGCGGTTCAAATTTTACGGCCGATTTTAGATTTTAATATAGCGAAAAATAATATTGCTTGCGGCTTCTATTATTGTAAACTGATTGAAATAAATGATTCCCAGTTCGATTGATACAATACTGTCTTTCGTTGAATGAGTTATATAAATATTGAGTGTTGCTAGAAAAAAAAATTGTACATATTTTTTTATTCTAAAAATTTTTATATGACATTTCATTTAGCCTTTCCTCTCAACTAGATTCCTGAAAGACTAATAGTTATATGTGATCCAGCAGTTTAGTTACAATAGTTTCATCAACATTAGTTCGCTTGTTTTTAATCATTGATTAACACATACTAATGAGTTTCAAATTAATAAAATTTAAAAGAAATGCCGGAAAAGTATTTTTTTAGTCAATTAACTGCTACAATAGGATAAATCATTTATTTATTTTATTATTTATTCCAAACAAAAAAAAAAAATACAACTTTATATGAAGCAATTTTTTAAATGCATTTATTAATATACAATAAGTTAATAAGTTAATAAATAAAGTAAATAATCAAATAAGTTTAATTTTTTTAATAAGAGATATTATAAGTTGAGATAAGATTAACTAAAAACCACAACAGTTTCTTTGAAAACCACTTTTTGGGAGTTTTGTATATGGAAACAGTCATATTTAAACTATGGTTTAATAATTTTATATAAACAACACATGCATGAGTTAACAATATGATTTTATATACTTTTTGGGTTCAGATAAGATAGAGGTAACAGCTTTTTTTTTGGTAACCTCCGATGAGTATTCTCCAACAAAAAGCTGACAATAGAAAAAAATTCAAATTGACTTGACATAATCTAATAAATAGTTACAGTAAATATTTACTGAATATATTATGTAAGTATAAATATTGTGCTAAGGAATTCTAGACAATCTTTAATGATAGCAACTCACAGGCGAAATCTTATCTTGAAACATTTCACCTTTATTTGTTTAAGTCTTCCAATGTGGATGACTGAAACAGCCTGCGTGCTGGGTACTATAACGTTATAACTTATACAAGATCCTCAACTAAATATCTATCGTAAACACTTATAATAGAGTCTGAATTTGTTTTATGGCCAGACCTGTATAGAAATTCCGTCTTCCTCTTTGAAAAAGCTTGTAAGAAAGCAAAGAATGGTTAAAAGGGGAAGGACAGTAAGGAGATATGTCTCAGGCAGTGTGATGAATTAAATTTTTAGAGGGTGGCGTGGAGGCTGCGTCTTCATCTAGTTCGGTTCCCTAATTCGTATTAATTATATTTTTGAACGGGTTCGTTTTATGTCTTTGAACGCTGACGGATTTTATTTGGAAGGAATTATTATATAAGGATTGAGTTCATAAAAAGATATCGGTAAAATGTTTTTTTTACATGTTATATTATATATTTTTTTTCATATTAGTATTTTTTTAAGTTTCCGTCAGTATTTTGGATAATACTTCGAAAATATGAGATTCCAAGCTTAATTATATCCATGTATATAGTATATATGTCCCTTGTCATCTCAAACGGGAAATATTTTACAATCCACACATATAATTTTTATTGCTTTCTAAATTTTCTTATACGCAATATAATTGCTTACATTAAATATAATTATTTAGCATCTATTTAAAACAAGTTTCTTCCATCTATAGGGTCAGGGTGTTAGCGATCTAATCCAAATAGTTACTAGGTCAGGTAACATCTTGATATACTAAGGGACTTCATAATAGCTGTAATTTTAAAATGAGGACTAGTGTGATTCTAAACAGCACAGTAAAATAAAATGTATTTTTTATGGCTGTAACGTATATTTACCATTTTTTTTTATCTTAACAGAATAATAAAAAATCTCTTGCTTTACGGTAAATATTTGCTGCATCCCAAACTCTTGGCCTAAGACTCCGTTGATACGACAATATTATTCACTCTCTTACCGAAAACATTGCCTTCAAATGTTATATCTAATAACCAAGGTAACATTTGTCGAAACTCAGTCACACAAATGTTCTTTACTGCACCTACCGGATGTTGTAAAATCAATATTAAATTAAACACTCCCCCACGTATGCAAACTTAACCGGTATAAAAAATGGGATCGATAACCCAAAACAAAAGAGTAACCCCTGAGAATGCTAAAATCGATGCGAAGAAGTGTCATTAAAGTACCCCCAAAAATTAAAACCCCACAACGCACACATGCGCACGCACACATATAACACTAATAATGCATGTAGGGTAATGAACTTGGTGGACTTTTTGTTTGTGCATTTTTATGTTCCACAACATAGATAGAGATTATTCAACAAATAGTAGTTGTTGTTGCTTACAGAAAAATAATTAATTGGTAAGTTACAAAATTTACTGTGAAGAGTCAACTGTAAGACCTTAGATTAATAAAACTTGGTAATAAATACAACAAGTTTTAGGATACTCACTGATTAAGTCGTATTAACATGTGTGTTTATATAACTCGGTAAGAAACTGAACCTTAAGACACATTATATCTGATAACCTGGAATATAAAATCAGTATTTTTATCAAAAAAATATATTATTCAAACAACACAGTTATATTTTTATATTTTATAATTATTAATGGGGTACAAATGAACACATTGGATATATATAGTTAAATCGACTCGCGAACGTTTTTTTATGGACCAATAAAGGGCACGCAACGTATATTTTTAAATGCCAACAGTATTGCCATAATGTTCACTTACTTTAATAGACTCGTATTTTATATTTTTTAAGACATTTTCAAGTGAATATAAGATTTTTATTATATAATATCTAACTAGTGTAAATATCATTTATGAAAATAGGCTCATTTGTATTTAGTTGTACGTTATAGACAATTATTTTAATAAAAAATATATAAGATATATATATTTAGTTTAATAAACCTATGTGCCTCGTTGCTAAGCTTCAATTCATTTAGCAGACCTGTACAAGATCTGTAACTTGTAACTACGACAAATATAAACATATTTATGCAGATGTGTCTATGGCTCGGCGACGATGAGTTTTAAAGTTTTTAAGGGTTCGCCGAAGATTGCGTGCCTTGATTACCGTCCCCCCGGGGGGCACACACGAACCCCCACCCCACTTTTTAAGGAGGGAAAATTAAAAGTGTTGTACGACAGGCCCTCTTGATACATTAAGATGTCCCTTAAGAAATATCTACATTCATGTGTATGAAAAGAATTATTATATTTTCTCAAAAAGCAATATTATACTAGACATAAAAATGCAGTATTTATAGATCTACAAATAATAACGAGTACTTTGATTTTGGTAAATTATTTTACAAAGTTATTATGATTTGTGCAAAAATCGAACATTATTAAACTATTTAATATATTCAATATTATAGCTAACTAATTATCAAAAGCTTCTTTATTTATGATTTATAGGTTTACATTTACAGTATCAAGACTGTCTGTATGGAGTTGTAAAATACATGTGCGCTCAGACAAGGCGTCTTTCGTATAGTTGAAGTGTTACATTTGTTTTTGTCATCGCCGAATATAACATAAAATTATATTACTGTAAGTTTGTTCCAACTAAACTTTTCAAGTGGTTACTTATTTCTAAGCGATTTGAATTCTTGAACGCAAGTTATATAGGAACGAATATGTAGAAAGCAAAAAACTTGTTAAAAATATTATGAGATATACCAGAAGTCTGAAGGTTATATTCTGTGTTTTTAAGTTGATAAGATTCAGCTGTTCTGTTATATAATTTAAAAAATATTTTGTTTAATTCATCATAAGATCTGCAATAACATATCCAGAGTGAAGAATTTACAAAGGAAATCTAATAATACATTAAAAACTCTGAACACGTACAAGAAAAATTTAATATACATACAGCCAGACATCCGCACCTCCACTAATCGCACCCCAAAATTAAAAACAAAACTCACACAGGCACACACTCACCTAATTATCGGAGGGACTTTGCATAAGAAAGTATTGCTGCGTTACGACGCGTGGCCTCCCCTCGGCCCAGATAAAAAATCTCCCATTTCCTTAATTCGTTTATCGGGCCTGCCGAGGCTTTGTCTTCGATCGATGAACGCCTCCAAATGAGCGTGGAACGTGACGCGCGTGTATTAAAAGTGACGGTTTTTTTTTAATTTTGACATCTGCATGCGGATGTTTCTGCCAAACAGACCGATGAAAGGAGATTCTACTGTTTTCATCCTTTTATTTTTTTTTATATATAGTATTAGTTATTAACATGCAGTATTTACGTATTATTTTTTGTAACTATGTAAAATGTATTTTTACTTATTATATCAAATAGCGGAACTTCAAACAAAATTTTTTGTATAAGTACTACAATGTACAAATGTAAGGATTTATTAAAACAAAATTAGTTTCAAGTTCCACCCACTCATGTAAATTACTCTAACAAATGTTGTTAAATTAATACAAAAACCAGTTCAATCAAAGGCATAATTCGCTCCGAAATCTTTAATTCAGAATCAATTGGTATCCTTATAGCGGGAGATAAATCATACATGCATAGCGCAGTAGAAATAAAACTTTAGCAATCAAACCGCCCTCAAAAGTCAATAAATTAAGGGGAACACATGTATACCCCTTAAGAATAAGTTAGTAATTAAGAATAGCATTAATCATGGATTGGCGACGCCGCGGCTTTGATTGCAACCAGACAAACTGCCGCGCAACATGCGTTTTAAGACTTAGCACACTATGTATATTGTGTTCGAGATAGATTTAAGCCAACATTAGTATGTAGGTCAATACGGAACTGCTTATAATGTATCTGACTGAATTATTTGTTCCTGATATCGTGTTTCTTTTGTCTGAACATAAATTTATTTTAAGACCGCCTTTGGAATTTATTAACATTTATATTTATAACTGTAAATGTTTATAGTATTATATTAAACTTTGATTATGAAAGGATTTTTCTGTACTATATCGCCTTCACGTATTATATATATGATATAAAAGATTTTTAATTTTTATTATATAATTTGTCTTATAAATAAGTTGTTTTTAAATATAATGAGAAAAATATTAATAATTTTATTTCTCTATAATATGTCATATCATTACTTCTCAATGTAAAAAAATGTATATGGAGATTTGGAGATGGTGAAAGTAATAAAAAAATAATAACAGAACAGTCATTTGCCATAGATAAAATTAAAACCAGTGGAATTTAAATCTTTCTGCTATTTTTTTGGTAAACCACAACAAACATATATTCTGAGACTTTTCCTCTAACTTGTAATACAATGACAAATCGATGTAGGTAGTCGACAAGGGCATAATGAGCAGTATTTACATAGCGGGCACACCTGTCCCTTATCAGGGAGTGTGATAAGGAAAGAACAATAAACTTGGATTTAAATAAATTTAAATTAGACCAACCGACGGCTTACGACTGAAACTGCGACACGCTTATGTTTATATAGTCTCTCGTTATTGAAAACAGAATACATAAAGGATATTAAATGTTAATGTAAGTATTGTGTTATGACAAACAATAACTCTCATATCTCGAATCGTTGAAACACTTTAGACGTAATATCACAAACATTTTCCCTCTAGAAATTAGGGCACGATTCTCACCTAAAAGAAAAATCGGGAGGTGATGTTAAGCAAATACCTTTAGCGTGTGTCGTAGCTTCTATTATATTGTAATAAGGTGGAGTTTTGTTTGTTTCATTGTAACTAAAAACGTAGGGAGTGGACGTGACATTTATTGTTTGACAAGCATCGATCTGCCCTTTGCGATGCGAGGCGTGAACTAAGCAAAGTTCAGAAAGGTTTTTTATATCAAGTGTATGGCAAAAACAATCAAATAGGTAGACTTTATGATTTCTAATCAAATATGTACATAATATTAAATATTTTTATTGAAAGTCTATGAAAATGTTAATATTATGTGTGACTGAAAAAATCGAAGATCATCATACAGATGATGTGGTTTGATGGACTTTTTTAAAAAGCATTATGAAATCACCTAAAAGTTACGTTTAGATTCTGACCATATAAGCTGCGTTAGCAGGAATTTGAATTCAAGCGTTTTGAAACTAGTTTAAAACGTTACTGGTTGCAATAATTCATTCATATTAATGTTCAGAATAATAAAAGCTAGCAATTATCTCCTAAAAACAAGACATTCAAGATAGTGTTACATATACAAATATATTTACAATATAATTTTAAGTTTTATACGCAAATGTTTTTTTATAATGCGATTAAGATAATTCCGACCCCACTATATTAAAGTTGCAAGTCCATTAATTTTGTTTACAGTAATCGCAAAAACGGTGTTGTTAACCAAAATTGTAATAAGAATATTAATAATGAGTTCCCCATAGAAATGTATGTACACCCTTTGTGTTAAATCTGTTACATTGTTAATTGGAAACAAGAAATTAACTCGTCACCTCGTCACCTCGTCACCTCGTCTGCCCGTGATCACGGTTGCTGCAAAGTAACCGAAACGTCGGGATTATGTAGTTTTTAAAATAATAAAATCCGCGTAGTATATCCGAATAATACTAGTTTCATTTAAACAAGAAATTAAGTTTCGGTTCCTCAAGCTTGTTTGGTTTTAAGTGACATTATTAACTTGATATCCTCAACGTGTGTACTGGCTTTATAATCGTATGTTTAAAAAAGACCGAAATTATATTGTAAGATTCCATAAAAACCATTAATTACTTAATAACTATTACAATCACTGCGGCAAGTAAATAATGTCATCTAGCTTACTCTGATATTATTAAAATTGCGCAAAATGTCTGTGTAAACACTTTAAAGGGTGTACAAAAATTCATTTTGCAATATATAATTTTGCTCAGTTTGTGTTAAACACTCGAATAACCAAATTAAACAAAACTAAGTGCTCCGTCATCAAAATGAATGGATGTGTGTTTGCGCCCTTGGCGTCGATTATCATCAAACGTCTGGAGCACGTTTACATTATTGCTTTGATTTACAATGCGTGAACCTTCATTGAAAAATCCTCTTGTGCTTCAAACTCGATTGTGCAGTGATATTGTGTTGTAAAAATAGATGACTGTCGCGTTTTATACGACAAAATGTTCGACCATTCAATGTATCAAGTATTGTACCAGCCATGTAATGGTAGATATCATTTTATGTATAAATATTGTAAGATATCCCTATTAATACATCTATTTATAGTGGAAAATTCGAATTCCAGAATAAGCGGATGAACGTGATGGATTTCCTGGAAACTCCTGGACATACCGGTAGTCAGAGACAGTCAGTCTGCGAGAATAGTACTACGCCTGCCCAGATATATTTTTTATGTAATAAACGATATTACGCAAGTTCTTTTAATTTCCACCGCATTAACCTGAAAGCTGAAGAATTTTTTAATATAAAATATATAAGTAAACCGTCGCATGTCAAACCGTAACCTACCTACTTGAACAAATTACCGCGGACGCATTATACCGTACATAATCTCTTGTATACTGACATAATTTAAAGAAAATCCTGAACGTTAGGGACGTCTTACACACACTTAGTGAGTTACACCCCAAATTAATAGCATTCTAACAAAAAATGCCCCCCTATCTTATGAGGGTGGATTCATTTGCATATATGTCTCCCCGGCACCCTAAGGAGCGGGCGAGGATGTATTTTTAATTTCATTCTTATCCCTGTGCTTAAATCATGAGAGCGGCCATGCGTGAGGGCGACCCCCCCCTGACCTCCCTCCCCTCACCAGCGGCTTGCGTCATACGTCGCTAACCACGTACAGAGTAAAAAGAAAAGAAATCTTAATAAGTTTGTTAGGGTGCGACAGATTATGTGGACATGACATCGTTGTGATGTTTGAAGAAGAGAAACTATTAAATCTTATCTTACCATATCTTATTCTATTGAAATTGAAAAAAAAAATCTAGCGACAGTTGTTCCTCATATTTGTCAATAAACCATCTTCATCTCATGAACTAATAACATAACTAACTAAAAAAAGGGTTCTCTCATATTAGAAGGATGAATACTAATGCAACTATTACAGTTTTTGTAACAAAAGTAAATCTTAACCTTGATTGGACACTAACAGATTATTCGTTACTTATGAACAGTAATTCTGTTAATTAGTAGAGTCGTATCCATATATTTCTTTTTTGAGTTAAAGACGAACAAAAAACAAGCATCGTCATTTGGGCGAGCAAATTTTGCGGAAGTTTTTCATACACCACTGATATTTTATTCGTATATGCGTTTATGTTAATTTATTCTGGCATTTCTATGACTTTTATAGGACATGTACTTAAGTGGGGTTTTTTGATATCGGTAAAGTTATGTTATATACAGGTTGTTGTGACATTTTTTATTCTCTGTCATTTATTTAATGATTTACAAGATAAATTTTATCTAATTTATAACATTTCACTATAGAAGATTACCCTTTTCATAATTTACGTTAAAATTTAAGGCATGACGTTTTAATTTCGTATTAATTTGTTTGTATTAAATTTTCCAAATCAGCTTATATCTCTAAAACAAAGCACCCTGCTTACAAATGAAAAATGAAGATAACTCAGAGACCACGACCTCTATAATCGCATCAGACCTCAGATTGTGGCCGTTAATTATTGATAGAATGAAACTTTTATCAAAACTTCACGAGCAGAAGCCAAATTATTTGAAAGCAAGGAAACCCTTCATAATGCCTGCGAAAATATTAAAACAAAGCCAAGGTGGCTCCCTGCCTCCTATACAGGACAAAGCGACTTCGGTATCGTATCGAGCTGTTATTATTCCTCTAAGAGATTAGCCATCAATTATGTTTTTAGAATTCATATATTACTTTCATCACAAAAGATAAGCTGATACTAAATCTTTTAAAAAGACGACCTCAATTGTTTTATATAGTAAGGTGTATTATATATTTTATATAATTAAACAAATATTTGATGTAATATCCGCTCCGTGGTTCCGTAGAAAACCTCGAAGACGACTGCTAGCGGGTGGTGATTAATATAACGCATCTCCCCAACGGTTTAATCGTTGGCTGGCAACATTTTTACCCAATTTTTGGGGATCCCCCTAAGCCTCACCCACCCCTTTCTTTCGTTAAGATAAATTATCTTGCGATCAGGATAAGAGTGTAGGTTCAAATTGCCTTTAAAATACGAAGTTCGGTCTAAATTCTTTGAACACGAAGCGCCCTGAATCCCTTTGTTAATGTTTAATGTGTAAACTTGCCCCTTAATAAATTAAAAATAGTAAGTAACAGATACTGCGACAAAATCATGCTTTCGTCTATTACAACTTTAGTAGTTTCCTCTCTTTATATTTTTAACATAAAATTATTGTTCATTAACTAACTTGACCGCTGTTGTCACTTTCAAATTGATTACAAATTGTTAAAAAAAAGTTCAAAAATATATTATTATAAAATAAAAAAACGTTCTAATTCTAAAAGTGTTATTTTTTTAAGAAGTTCGAATCTATTGTTCTCGATATTAAATTTTGAAGGAGCGATTGTTTTCTTTGGATCAACCTATTTGTTGTTTGTTTTATTTTAGGTCATTCATTTCAACTTCTGGCAATGTCAAAGAACAAATTGTGTTTATTTAGAATATTTGATTGAAAGCACTCAAAAATATTTAACGTATATTTTCATTTTTTTTGCAATAGTCAGGCTCTATACTAACTAATGTAATAGTTAATGTATGATAAATTTGTGTCCTAATAATTAATAAAATACTTCAAATATAAAGCAATCTCAAAAATAGGAACAAAAATTGCAAGTCTCGTTTTTATGAAGTGAAAGCGAATGTTTAAATGAAAGGTGGAAGAAATCTTAGTATGCAGGCGACCGTCCAATACAAACAGGGGCTGTTTGAGTTCGAGCCGTGACATGTGAACTTGGATCGTTCACAACACGTAAACGTTTAATGAACTTCTTCTTTTTCCGCTTTGTTTTTTTTTCATTCCACTTTGTATTCAGTTGCCGCTTTCATTTTGTTGATTTTTTAAATCACCGCCGACGTATAACGTGTCTTAGATTCTTGATTTATTAATGTAGTGTACATAGGTTGTATGGAATGGACGAAGGTAACATTTAAAAATTATTAATCATTAATGTTGTGTTAGCACTTTTTGTATTTTTTCTATTCTAATTTGTATTGAACAAATGAGATCTAACATTTTCGTGAGTATTCATTTAAATGAAACTAGTATTTTTCAAATGAACTACGCGTGATTTATTTTTGTAAAAACTACACTACCATGATCACTGTAGCTGAAGAGTAACCGAAACGTCGGGAGTATGTAGTTTTTTACAAAAATAAATCACACGTAAATCATCCGAAAAATACTAGTTTCATTTATTTCTATTGAAAATTTTATTATATGTATGGTTTAAGATAAGTAAATTAAAAGTTATTGAATAGTTAATATGAATGCTTTTAGAAAATCTTTTTTTTTTAATCTAACTTCGACTAGTATTTAAATCTCACACCCATTATTCTAACATTGTGTAGCCTCCGAATGTGTCTATTGGGTAATAGAAGTAACAGCATACTAATCAGTAGTTGTAGCTTAGAAATATACGTTTTTTAAAGGTATCCGTACATTATAATCATAACGGATAATATTTAAAAGTTGAATATTTCTAAAATGAGAGCACAATGGAGGGAGTCCAATGAGAATTAAGCTCCTTTATTACTGATTTCATCAAAGAAAAAATGGGTAATTTAAAACAAGCAATACTACTAAGGAAAGAAACTCGTTTTTAAATAAGTTAAATCTTAATAAGGCAAAACTTAACTCAATATCACCTCCAAACCATCTGTGTCACTAACTCTATTATTTTTCCACATAATATAACATGGAAAAGGTTATTACACACTTTGTATACATAAAATAATAAAATATTACGTTGATATGAAGGTATTAGAAAAAAAGTTGTAGATACAAATAAAATTACAGTATTGTCTATATTAAAGTTTCTAAGGCGTTTTGAAATTAAAGAGCATTTTAGAACTATAAAGAATTTTGAATTAAAAAAAACACATGTAAACTTCTACCACTGACCTTTTAAATACAAATTACTTTCGGCAATATATTTTATAGTATGTTAATAAATAGCGTTGAAATAATAATATTTAATGAAATATTTAATTATTTACTATATAATCATTAAATACAAGAGTAAATTCTTATATAATCATCTATGGGTTTTATTTAGTTTAAATGAGGTCTTTTCACTAAAATACATTTCGCATTCGAGTAATTACGTGTAAGTGTTCTTACTGACCGAGAAAAAAACATCAGGCACTCATTAAGAGACGTCCCCACATCAGCTAGTAATGAATGTTGACGTCCGTAATTAGAGGGAGCACGGAAAAATCTAATCTTACACTCACACTTACACATTTAATTCCCGAAAGAAAGCAACACATAGATATGTGCCTAATAAATTAAGCATCCCCCTACAATATATGGAATGGCTGTATTGTAAAGTCTTAAAAATGAGAGGACGGTGGAATCTTTTAAAGGGTAGGACTTAGGGGCCCCCCTTGTCCTTGCCCCCCATGGGGGGTTCGCGCAAACGCGTTTTACGGCCTACTGCTTTCTCATTGTCCGTTGTTTTGGTTCAATATTCTGATGACGATAAAGGTGGGTTAAGTGTTATTTTACGGAATTAATTCTGTTATATCAGCTTTTAAAAATGAGCCCCAGTTTCTTAAGGTGCTTATGTAATAAGTCGGTCGATGTCTCCGATGTATACACATTCAAGTTAACGCTCGGTGTCTTAGATGTTCTATGACATATATATTTGAATTTTACTGATTTGGTTTGAATTAATGAACACAAATTCTAACATTCGTGCCCATTGTTGTCTGTAACATTGTAAATTTAGAAAGTTTCGTATAATGTTAAATGCATTCACATAAAGTTAAACATTGGATACGTATTATTTACGTACTATCATTGTCACGCACGTTGAATTGCGATTCCATTATGAAACTACACCTTACAACATTATAGGCGGCATTGAAAAATGCATTCGCGTTGTAAATTACGCCTTACAACCAATATATTAAGAGTCACGTTTAGTTTGAGCGGGTGTTGTATTTTTTTTGCATTCGCCAACGTTCATAATGACATTTATTAGAGCGGTATTACATGACAATAATTAAAATCTATGCACGAACTTCTGTACCACACCGTGCCTCGCACGTGATCGTTTAGCATATTATTAGGTTAAGAATTATTGGATTCATGAAAAAACATTCCAAATATGAAATTTCTGTTTAATATGTCTGTAGATGTGGAAGTGCCGTTCAGTAATTAGAGTTTGAAAGATGTTTTGAAATTGAATTAAATCATCTAAAAGAGTACCAATAAAAATCAGCTGTCAAGAAATTCAGGAAATTGTAGCGACGTTCCCCGAAGGCTGCCATAAACCAAAAGTGACGGCCTTAATGCGATCTCTACTCTAATTATATTACAAATTTCCAAAAATTCCTACCAACCCCTTGTTTTACCCATTAATGGAACTTTCGAACTCTTGTTTGTCAAACGCGGTCTCTGCGTTATAAAATATTAGAGCTGAATTGGACACTATTTAAAGCGCAGAATGGGGCATTTCAAAATGTACTTAACGAAAAGATTCGATTGAAAAAGAAAATTATTATGTCACTAATTTTGGATATATTCTATTGCACATTGAATAAGTCTTTACTTTTAAGACAAAATGGTTGTAACAAATTTCAACGGAATCTCTTGATCGGATAAGAATGTTAAATAATGTAATATTTCTGTTTTTTTTTTTTATAGTGTGGGGTCTAGTAAACGGTAAACAAATAAATCTTTTTTATGCAAAAGGTTATTTACAAGTAAATAAAGTCAAAATGACCAAAAAAATTCAAGTAGAATTTGAGGAAAATAATATGCCATATGTAAACAAAATATTAATTAAATCCCAATACTATGTATACTTTCAAGAATTTAGACTTATTTCTCAAAGCATTTAACCAAACACTACCTGTATTTTCTTTCAAACTCTATCACCATGGGGAAAATATCTTATTCCGATTCTTAAGCATCAGACAGAAAGTTTTTTAGATAACCATAATCACAAATTGATACTACACCTGTGTTGTTTGATTTTAGCCTTTATTACATAGACACAAGAGTTAATAAGATTCATGAGAGATGTTATAGGGTTGGTAGCTGTGATAAGAGCTTGTAATTGAGAAAGTGACTGATGAATGCAGTCAAGAATTTGCATAATGATTCCGCTATTAGGCTCGATTTTATAGTTACGGTGTTGTCCCAACACGACCAGGTAGAAATGTATGAATATATAATTTATAAAACGATGTTTACCTATATAAATATAGATATTTTAAACGATAAAACAATTCGTATAAGATATCCCTTTTAAATTTTTAACCTTTTATATAAGTTGACGTGAATATAAAAATTACTGAGATGGTAGAAATGAGGAAAATGTAATTCTTTTCTTAAAAGTTTGCATAAGACTATAACATATAAAAAAAGAAAAATATAATTTATAAGTATTACAGTTTTATTGTATGTAGTTTATCAATTAAGCTGGGTACACACGGGGCCCGCAACGTGCCGAGATGCACATGAGTGCTGCTGGCAGATGACTGAGACAGATTGTCTTAGAGTGCGCTGGGCTGTGTGGAGCTGGCTTTATTATGTAACATTGGACTTACGTATGTGAAAAATTGTTTTATTAAATTATAATAGTTATTAATCATAAAATATACACATTCTAATAAAACATTTACTCTTCTTAACTTATTACGATGTTTTTTTATATTACCATATAATTTACAAAAAATCAAATAGACCTGATAATTTTTATTAACTGTACCGAAAACAATCTCAATTCTCGAAATGAAAGGTGCATCACGTTCTTTTTGGTTATATTTTACATCTACTAAAACGTCTCGATTTGTTCAATCGTTCTGATTAACGAGAAGCCAACCATTCAAACTTTTTCGTGAACGATAAATTTGTACCTATCTAATATTTATTGCGTTCCATTAGGATTAAAAAAATATGTTGTATTAATAAAATTACTTTACTTATATTATTTTTATAGGCTGTAAGAACGAGGTTAAATAAGCCGTCTCCATAATATATAGCAGGATCTCGATTGTCGTCCACACGCGTGTTCTATCACTAAATCTTACCGTCTTTACATGTCACCTTATTAATATTAAAAGAATTTTCTACTCTACTCCCAAAAGATAAGGTTCACATTTAAAAGCAGCCTCCTTAACGCTAGTGGTAGTCCAATTAAATATGAATAAATGTTATAAATAAAACATTCCAGTTAAATTACTGTTTGATATCTATTTCATTACGTTGTCTTATTTTTTTCATCGGATGCTGTTGTTTAAAAAAAGGACTGTTTGTTTTGTGTTGTACTATAATCGATTACAATTTTAATAATTCATGTTTGTTGTTCTAACAAAGACATACGTTTACTTTCAAATATATTTAGTATCTAAATACTAATATACAAGTCTCTCGGCTACTTAAATTATCAAGACCAAGTAAGACCGAGACTTTTATGCAGAATTAAAAAAATAATATTAAAAAATCTGCGAAATGAGACAACAAAACGTTAACTTTGACACTAACAAAAATAAATAACTCAAAATACGCTGAGATCCGTGGGACCAATTATTTTTACCCCTGAAATTTGAGAATTTCAAAATTGGAATCGTTTAGTGTTATAGAAAAAGCTTTGCGCATCTTCAAAGGTGGGTTTTCAACCCTTTGGGGGTCGGGTTTGAGGAGGGAGGGTACGCACAGCAATATAGAAAACTTGTGTTAGCCCAGTTCCGAGTCTTTGTAACATCATTTCGGCAACCGGTATAGCATGACCTGCTTAATTTGATCATTTGAATATTTATATTTGAGAATCCGTACACACTTCATACTAGTTCCTGTAAAAATCATATTCACTAGGGACATTAAAAAAGAAGATCGGATTTTCAAACCATAACCATACAACTTTGTTAGTTGGCAGTAAAAGATATATCGTAAAATGTATATAAACATTAAAATAACACAATATACGTATGAATGTTTCAAGTTTACGTTATTCCACATTAATAATAATTTTTAACTATGTAAAAAAATTAGGAAGTATCAAGATGTTTAAATCCACAGCGAGCTTTATAATTTAAGAAGAAGAAACAGGCCATAAGAAATAAATGTAAAGAAGGAGAAGAAACGTTCCGATCTCAAAAGGGTTAAAAAGGGGTGCGAGCCGCCCCCACCTGTGAACTATGGACTCTCTAAATTATATTTTCTGTTTGTCCGTGTATATTTTATAAAAATTTAATATTATTAAAAGTTTTACACCGGCTATTTTTATAGTGAAGTCAAAGATGTGATTATTATTTTTGGACAATACTTTAAATTAAATATCAAATATAGTAAATTCATAGCAAAACCCGGGGGGCAACACTAAAGCGATGGTGTCAATGCCGAGTAACCCTTCTTTTTGGTAAATTTTTGCTTACAGAATAAATTTCAAGAAACATGTACCTATTTGAAATTTTAATACCCTTTGTTTCATTAGGGGGTAAGAATTCCTCTTGAATTGTTTTTACGACGCGTATTGATTGCGCTGTGATTTTGTATGGAGGCAAAAATTAATTAGTTTAGAGATTGCCAATGGAAAGTGTTTGAAGTCAGCGTTCTTATTATTTTTAAATATATTTTTAGTAACCTAGTTTAATATTATATGTACATATAATTGATCAATTGAGTTGATATTCAAAAATTATTTCTATATTTATAATAGAAAAATAATAATTCTGTTTTAGCCGAATTCAGTACTCAGTAATTCTTTAATTGAAAACTAATTAAGAAATATTACGTTATTATAATTTTTTCGTGATTTTCTTACAATTTTGTGAGACGTAGATATAGATGAATACGAGCCTCACTGAATAACTATCTTTTGAAGTTTGTTTGTAAAATTTTGAAAACGCTCTCAAATTATTATTTATAATATGCTTATTGTCGGCTTTAAATATTTTATAAAATATTATTCTTCGAAGTTGTTGGGCAGTTAGTCAGTTAGTTCCTAGTTTGTAAACGTCTAGTAGAATTTTTTTCCATCTTGAAGGATATAAAAAAGGAGTAAAGATAAAATGAAAGACATGAATAATTTTACGTTCTATTAAAGTTAAGATTTAATTTTTTCGCCAATTACCAAGAATATCAACGATTTTTATTAAGTATTTAAATAAAAAAATCATAAACCTTCAAATTGAAACCTTTACACTCTGTAACTTTTTGTATAGTTTCTCTAGTTAATTGATTAAATGTTGATAAAAATATTGAGTTTATTTTCTGTCCATCTTCATATGTTGAAGAAAACGATAGAGGGAAGTTTAATTAATTCCTTATAGATTTATCAGTGCAAATATATTTTTCCTAAATCATAAAATATGTATAGCTGTGTCTATTGTGATGGTATGCCTTAGTTGATGTTTTGAAGTGAATTGCTACATGTATGCCAATGAAAGTATGTCTAGTGAAATAAGAGTACAGATAAATATTTTATATTTTTGTTACTTGTAGAATAGGCCATGAAGCTTATGGTTTTTTCTTATGAAAGAGGAAAATAATATAAATTTAAAAGGTTAAAATGTAACTGTATGTTTGTATGTATAATTATAAATAATCATTATACATTGATAACAGACAAGTTATTATAGTTACATGATTATAAAATAGATAATAATTATTTAAAATAAAATACAAAAAGTGTTAAAGCTTTAGACGTCTGTTTTTTTTTATACAAGTCCATCGTAACCGAACACGGTAAACTAGTGAAACACAGAAAAGCTCAGCAAAGAGTATATTAAACTACAGCCCTTTACTTAACAAGAGTCGATTTCCTCGATAAATACCTAAACACAAACAAGAAAAAACAAGATAAAGTCACCTAAGTATCGAATCGAAATTCAATACCAATTAAAATGGTCCATTTTACCCACGCTGCCCCAAGTTGTCAGTGGCCCTCGAGATAGTATTTAAATTAAGGAATATTCTCATTGAGCCGTCCCGAGCGCCTCATTTAAATTAAGCTTTTTGAAAAAGTCTCATATCTTTACCCGAGGCGTACCGGTACATCAAAGGGGTGGCTGGTAAAGGGGTAAGGTATTTTTCTTGGAGGGGGGAAAGGGGCAAAAATGCGTAAAGACTCACACATTTGTGCGTGAGTAAATACAAACGCACACAGCTGTACCAGTTGTATGTAAAACACTTTAAGAAGCGACGAAGAAATGCGAGAAGCTTAGCGGTTACAGGGTGCTCCCGTTTCTAAGTAATTAAGATTTTTTTATGGTCTTTTAAAACGAGATTTTATGTTTTCATTTCCTTTCACACATTTTTTTCAGATCTAGGCTAATTTTTATACCATTATATAGAAATTTTGTTTTTGCAGTGCACAACTATGTAATACTTCATGTAAATCTAAACATGAATCCAGAGCTTTTGTGATATAAAGTTGTCAAATTGTTATAATATATCCCGTGTCATGAAACTAACATATAGTCGACAATTATATAAAATATAACCGTTTTAATATTGAAATATAAACCTTGATAGCAGAGGTACAGAAAACGCTGTAGTAATTGCGTTAACAACAGTTTTATTTCTTAAGAATCGCGAGCACCCTGTAGGTGGGGGTAAAAGCGAAAGGGTTGAAGGCGATCGTCCCCCCTCCGGGGTGTCCACCGCCTTCTTACAACCTTTTTACAGTGGGGGCTACAGAGTAGGAGCCGAGAGATCCTGCTGACGAAACGATTTTACGACTTATTTTATTATAATTAATGTAGATACGAATAACAAAAAACAACACAGTTTTATAGAACTTGATGAGTTGAAATTTTTACCTATTAAAACCAATTTCATCTACGTAAATAGAATTATAAACATTCTAGTGTCGAGATTCTCCTTGAACAAGGTGTGATAAAATCATCCGAGATACAAATTTATGTGATGTTAACAATAACTCAAATAAAATGTTTAATAATATTTAATAGATGTTCATACGAATTTTATCTATAGATGTAGCACAGGTAATATATTTATATTCTGGTTAAATAAACAAACGTTATAAGGTAATTAAACGAGTCGTTATTGAATGTTTGTATAATATTCATGTACTTTAAATATATCTTGAAGCTCTTCTTTCTCTAAGGACATATCAAATAGTGATGATTTAATATAAACAAAAACTGTTCTTAATACTTCCACACGCTTCTATCCTCTGGAGTGCTGTCGCCAGGAATGTATTAGCGGGGGTGGCGGGAGAGGGTGTAATTGCAAAATAAAATTAGCCGGAACGGGTACGTGCTCAATTTGCGCCTCCCAACACTGATTTGTTTTCTAGCTGAGTCTCGATTTCTCTACTCTGTACGTTTTCTTAGCCTATATATTATTGATCGGATGATTCTGAACCATATTGTTTCAGACCGCGTGGTACTGTGTAAGAATGTTTTTATACTACCCATTGAGATGACTTCTCAGAACTTTTCGATTTGTTGTAATATGCTGCCCTATATTGCGATATTCTTTATTTAAAACCTTCAATGTTACTTTAATGTTAATGAAAATTCTGGTTGTTCAAGTCGATCAGCGGTCTCGTTATATTAATACAAACAAATATTTAAAATCCAAACTCATCAATAACTTTTATAACTCGCTTTTCAAAATGTATTTTATAGAAAACTCGGTTCAGAACATTATTCGAGAGCCGCATTGAAAACAGATTTCACTAGTTAGTTGAGGAGTAAGCGACAGTTACTCGAGCGGCGAAAAAATCACGGCGTGATTCCGTCCGCGGGGACGTTGAAAAAAATCACAAACTTTCAGGGCCGGTCTGCGAAGTCAATGGCTTTTTTATTTTCACGTTTTCTTTCCTTTCCGGTTGAACTTTTCCCAAGTTTTATTTTGAGGAAGTTCCACGAGTGTCAGTTTGGCGTTCGCCCCGCAATTTTCCGCGGTTCGCGCCGATAATTGCGGCCGCAGGTGGGGATTTTTTTTAATATTTTTTCGTCTCCACTTCTCCGTTTAATTTGCGGGTTTATTTCTATTCGCTGAGTTGTACTGCTGTGACATTCGGTATGTGTTGTTGACGTAACCTCCTACCTCGTATGTGCACGTATCTCACGCCCACATTCGCTCACGCCCACCTAGAGACATGCACATATGTGCCCCAGTTTCATGACAGCCACATGCGTCACACATGGGCGTGCGTGTCCGTGGCAGTGCGCATGTCGGGGCGTGGCCTCCCCCCTGAACGTTCACGTCACGTTACACCGTAACGCTTCTGTGTGCGCCAACGTGACAGCTATTTATTCAGCGAGCGACTAACGATAAATGAGTTATAATTTATTTTTACTCGAAAAAGGAAGGGTAAGGGGAAGCGGGCTTGTAATTAATGACGAAATTGGCTATTCCAAGTATTCTGGAGTCGGTAATGAGGTGAGATTGAGATTAAAACTCGGCTAGATGAGCTCATGAAGGATTAAGATCAGAAAAATTGAGCGCAGGCCTTGAGGAACGGTTTAATACATTATGTATGAGTTCATTTCTTGCTCCAGTTTTAGTAAAGCTTCGTCTAAATCAAGCTGCTTAGACGAGTTTTATAAAGCTATTGTCATATAAATTATGGTGTGAGGATCCCGGATTTATTCCTATTATAAAACATCCTTTTAATTTGGAGGGACTTTGACCGATCTCAAATATATGTAAATTGAAAAATAATGAATATTTTTTGACAAATTACCCAAATATTTATTCACAAAATTTACTCCTTGGTATACTTAAATTATGTTTACTGAGGAATTCATGGATCCTAAATATTTATAAAATACATACATTCTTTATTGAAATAACAAGCAGGAGATAGATGTGTCAGTGTGTGTGATCTGACAAAAATATAACCTTACAATATTTCTTCATTTCATACTTCAGCACAAGAATAGTTTTAACAAACAAATGTATAGCTGGACTAACTTTATAGTGTAGAATATAGAAAATATAGTTTTCGAAGTAATATAAGGAAATGACACGAGCGAAACCGGGTTTATTAGCTGTATGAACAAAATTATACAAATATTCGGGCATGTATGTTGACAAATGATCGCACAGCGGGCGACGGAGACCATAAAGATGGCACGTGGTCCGGAATTCAGGTAGGCCTGATGGATGGTGAGTTCGTGTGGTGGCACTGGGGAAAAATATATAAAATAATTTGTAAGCACGATTAATAACTTCACCCTAAACTTGATGTATCCGAATACTTGCACTGTTATTGGATGTGTGAATTACTTGATAAAATTATATTAAGTCCAATAAGCTATAAGATTTTCATACTGTAGATTCCGTTTGATAAATAGATTGCAAATGTAGAAGTTTTTAAATAGAAATAAACCATAAGCAATTAGTTTAGACGTTAATCCTGTATATTCTACACACATGTATACATTTAGAGGGTGAATGACCTGTTGTACTTCACATATTGTACGAGCCAGTGATTTGTCACGGTGCATTAGGTGAGAGCAAATATATCAAGATGTCACACTGATAACAGATCTACCGATAAAGTGGAATGTTGGTGTAACCCAATTAATTATAGAATAAAATGTGCTTAAGGTGGCGCTGTTTTAAATATTTTACCTTGTTTAGACATTGTTAGCTCGTAATTTTATACGTATAGCTGTGGAATATAGAAGAATGTTACAACATGAATGTAGCATACAAAAAAATAAAATTTAATGATTGGAAAACTTATTTGGAGAAAAAAAAATTACGCGATACTATATATCTACTTATTTATTTATCTGAAATTTATATGTATTTAATTTTTTTTTGGTTACACATACATTATTATGTGTGTCTATTTAAAGGTAGCATTATATGTATTTTCGGCAATATCATACAATAAATTCCTGTTATTTATATAAGCGGGTAAATATCGACTTGGTTACGATGAAATAACAAACAAACAAGGAAAGTAACTTTTGTATGGTTTGAAACAAGTTTCTAATTAAAATAATTTTCTATGTTAAATTTTATAACAATTTCCTATTTAATATTACGCACTGATAGTGGACTAGTTATCACTTGCTACCGATAAGCGTTATCAGTGCCAAGATAGCTATTGTAAGCGCTATTTAATTGGCACTGGTAAATAACTTGATCCAAAATTCAGTAAAATTTTCTCTAATTATTATAAACTTTAATACCTTGTTAAAATTACATGAATCACTTTAATACTAAGTTAAAGTCATTGTTCTTTAGGAAAGTAAATATATTTATATTAAATTTAACATTGTATAGATATATTTTTCATTTATTTTCATATAATATTCATTTAAAATTTAACATATTCGTCTAAAGGTGATGCTAATAGTTGAAAAAATATATAATTAAACATACATTGGCTGGAGTGATTTCTTACAACAGTTAGTCTGAGTATCACTAACATTATGAGTGTGAGAATTGTTGCCTCTGGGATATAACACGATTCTTTACGCCAAATCATCTGTGAAGGAATATCTGTAATTTACAACTATATTATAATGAAGAGATATTGATAATTGTTTAAAATATTGTTTAATGTCGAAATATAATTAACTTATATACCAGCGTAAAAATTACGTTGATATTTTTGAAGATTAAGAATATTTTTATTTATATTATTCTCTCCAATAAGACCCATTACTATATGATCTATTTTCCAATAATCATCATCCTCATTGTAGGATGAATTTAGTTTTTTTCCAAAGACCTATGAACTACCATAAAAAATATAATACCGTATGTACAAAACGAAGGATCCATAAGATTTATCTCAACTGATCTAAATCAAACGACACGCTCCATAAGAGAATGGATACTTAAATAAGAAAGATTTATTCCTCCCATAGCTTACATGAATCATCTTCAGACCGTGACTGATCGCCGTTTAGAGTCGAAACACGACGACACACGGAACATTTAAAAAGCCACTGCACATCACGATTTATTACCCATCAAAGCGTAGGAGGCAACTAAAAATGAACCACGAACCAAACTACCGGTCTCGGGATTTTAAAATTTCAACGCTAAAGTAATAGTCGAGATTAAGAACAGTGTTGCCTCAGGAGCGAAATAGATGCTTATTAGAATTTATACGAGCGCCGAGCACCTACTTATTCTGGAGCGTTTGATGTAGAGTTTGCCGTTTTTTAGAACACTCAGGGACTATCATCTGTTTATTAGAAGAAATATTGCAGGACATGACATATTGCGCTTGCTTGTTAGCTTATGCTTCGGGGTTCGGGACGCGAAATGGGATAATTTCTAGAGTAATTCGATCTGTCGACTAGATATCAGCCTCTAGTGACGCAGTGTAATGACTGTAATAGTAAATTCAAGGTTATTCAGTAGCGAGCGGCTCGTAATAGGTGAGTATAGCGGGGCGGGCTGTCGGCCGACATTGCGACAGACAAACGGAATTTTTGAGTGGGGACTACGAACGCACCTTTACCACCTAACTTGCCAATTGGTCTGGTGTTTGACACTTTGATATATTCCTTTATTACTGAATTAATAATAGTGTCCTGTAGATTATTTAGCAGCAACTTTGTTTACGTAATTAGTGTTTATTTTGACATGACGTAAATTTGACTTCTCCCTAGTATAATATATCCGATTTTATTAATTATATTGTATATCGAAGTCGTATTTTACATTAATGTGATAATATTATCGGTAGCAAAGAACAAGCCTTACTAGAATATTTAGGCAACAATTCACTTAACAGATACAAAGTATTGCTTAAGTATTATAATTTAACTGTTTAGCTTAAGGGGAGGCGAGTATCTTTAAAGCCGTAAATAAATGAAAGTAAAAGTTAATAAAGTTCATTGCTGTCTCTTTAATATTTAATCCATTTGAATGTCATTGTAATAAAATAGAAATAAATCTATTAATGTTAAGTTTATACATTATGCTCTTGTTGCAAACTGGGAAATTAATACACTAGATGGTTACAAAAACGTACTATTAATCAGATGCTCTTATATAATTTTGCTTCGCTTTAAATGACTTAGTGAGTGAAATAGCTATTACAACTGTAAGCACTCATTATTTATAACGATACATACGTTATGTCGTTATGTTAGTAATTGGTATTACTTTTAATTTCGTTCACAATCAGATTCGTTTTCATTTTAAATGAGTGCGTTTGAAAGACATTAGTTTAGGCATGAGGTACTATTCATTACAATTGAGTAATACTTATTGTTACGTGAATATAATATAATTTCTATTAAACTATTTCACATATATTTTTTAGATAGGCAATATTATTGTTCTGTAACTTGTTTTATTGTGTTTTAAAATTTTAGTAACTTCAATCTATAAAATAGAAATAATATTATATACAAACTTTTCGAAAATAAAGTAACTTTGTAAGGTCTGTGAAAAATAAATTAATAAGCTGTTCCTGGAAAATATTTCACATACAAAAATTTATTAGAGACATTAATTGAATTCAGGATCTAAATTTACTCTTCAATATTTTCTCTTTCAAATACCGTCAGCAAAATCCTTGTGAATTTTTCTCATAATTACAAACATTGCTTAATCGTTAAAGAGTTTCAAACAATTTATTTCGAAGAATTGAAGATTGATTTGAAATAGCTCTAAACAAAGTAAATAAAAATTATTAAAATTTGAGGATGAATTTTAAAATTGTGATTTGCAAAAACCTAGAGCTATGTTTTTTCTTTTACAAAATTTAATAACTTTAGGCATCGTTAGGCAATATACTTACTTGGGAATGTGGGTACAAGACAGGTAGACTAGTACTTCAATTAGATTCGTAAATATATACTCCGTTACCAAGACGCTACGTGCTTTTACGTATGGTTAATAAAATATACGTTTTTGGAGCAATTTTCTAGGAAACTCTTTTGTTAAGACACAATCATATACTGATGAGTTGAGTCGTATATTTTGTTGAAGTCATTAAATAAATTATGATTAAAATGGTTTATAATTCTTTTGTAATAATACTAAATGTATAAATAAATTCTACTAATTTAAATGAAACTAATATTTTTCGGATAAACTATGCGGATTTTTATTATTTTAAGATGTGACACATCTCGTCTGCCCGTGATCACGGTTGCTGAAAAGTAACCGAAACGTCGGGATTATGTAGTTTTTTAAAATAATAAAAATCCGCGTAGTTTATCCGAAAAATATTAGTTCCATTGAAATGAATAAAACTCGCGAAAATAGATCTCATTATAAATTCTACTAGTGAACAATATACTTATATAGAATTGAAAAATAAAACTTTTATATTACAATTAAAATTTATTTACATTGTGCGAATGTGTTTTCTCTTCGGATGTAGGTTTGATAGAATATGTCATCGGTTGAGCTCAAGGCAGCAATTATGAGCCGTCCTTCGATCAGTGATTTGCTACCCTTGATCACTAGCCCGCAGCATCACATAAACCTGAATGTTATGAACAAACACGGTTAGGATAAACTTGACTAAACGGGTGATTGCCGATATTTAGAGTATCGTGCCTTCAGATATTATTATACAAATCATTTGCTTCCCATTTCCTCTCACCGACCTATTTTATGGCAACTTTACTAGAACTGTTTTCATGTGCCATACAATTTTATGTCCTTCAAAATTAATCTGTAAAACTATAACAAAAATTGATAGTCATGTCATATTGTAGAACCTGTAGTTTTTATTCACATAATAAATTTCATAACAAAATTATAGCATATAACTCAGTAATATGAAATTGGATCCCATCTTAGAATTAACTTTATATGATAGAATGAAATTGATTGACAGTAACGGAACGTTGCTTCCAGCTTCAATTAAATTTGCCTTATCTCATATAAGATACACAATTTGTTATTCATTACACGCATGATACATGATTTATATCTTTTCAATATGTAATGGAGTGAAAGTTGTCTGAGTGTTATATAAATTCAGTTTTTAACAATAGACCAAATGGTATACTTTGAGAAAAGCGTTGCAAATCTTAAACCGACAAATTATTTTAGCCAAACACTCACAACGCTATACACAGTTTAAATTAAAGCAATGCAAGTAGTACGAGTTTTAATATAAAACGCATTTATAATGCCTAAGTTCCTAAGGCTGAACAATATCTTTAATCTGTGTAGCGTTTGTATCACCAAAGTCGTAACCGCGGGCTAGTCTCAAGATTTATTAAACGTCACACATATCAAGCGAAATTATATCGATGGAGGGTTTAATTTAGCTTCGGGATAACATCGATACAACGATACATCGATTCTGCAATTACGGATCCAATCGGCGCTGATTTATGCGATAATGATGGTACATTCATGATGTTGGTCATGCGGAACACAGAAGTCATGTGTAATTACATGTCTGGGATTAACAACGGTGCCTAAGATTAATATACATAGAGTACATCGCTACTATTCTATTAATAAGGCCCGTGTGAGTTATATGAAAGTGAAAATTATTATTAACATTGCATTACTTCCAGTATCTATGAATATTACATTACCTTACAAAATAACGGCCGGGCATTGATCCAGGTCCTGAATCTGTTCAATGGAATAATAACAAATTATTCTATATACAAGTAAAGCTTGTCTGACAATTTAAAAATAAACCTCTGTTTTTTAAAAATAAAAATGTAAGAATGTAATTTATTACTGCCCATATCATTTATTTAGTATTTAAATGTTTGGAACCAAAATTTATATTTAATTTTTGTGTGTTTATATTGAACCGAAAGTAAAATAATGCTTACGATAAATTTATTTTAACGATAAAAAATTTAATACAGTGGGTGAGATGATCTTTTAAACAATAAAGAATTTTATATTTGTCATGTCCAACCAGGAAAGACGGAAAGTACTTGTTATTTATTATCAAAATAAAAAAAAATATTGTGTGTTTTATTTACTAAAATATATAGCATTCATTAAGATCTAAGTAAATTAAAAAAAACATATATGTTGAATACATCGGCTTGGAATTTGGAAAAATACAGCCTAGCAAATTTTTTTAAAGCTGAGTTTTATGTGACCATGTCAAATAGTATATTTATTTCATTTCTTATTTTTTTATTTGACCAAGCGTCAAAATATTTGCATTTAGAGATACAATTATGAGGACATGCCACGGCTGCAATCATTGATGTGGTATGTGGTATTTTTATTACACGAACGGATGTTATGGAAAGAATTATGTAATATGGTTTTCAAGATTTTGATCAACTCTAATTTATTCCTGAGTTGAAGGAGTCCATCACTTTGAGGTTGATATTAATACGAAGATAAAAATATAAGCGTTTATTTTTTTATACACAAATTGTATGAGGAAGAATCGGGATGCCAAGTAAGATCTATATAAAAGTATCGGAACTCACGACTGTATTGATCACTAACAAAAGTATCCGGGTTCACGCATCTTTTTAACCAGCGGAGCTTTCCAGTTAATGTAACTGGATTATAGAAACATATTGAACAATAACGAAACGGTAGCCACGACTGGATTTACAGCGAACTATCTTTGTGGACTTAAATTTTCTGGAAAGTCTTTACTCCTTACTACGTAGTGCCTCTTTCACATGTTTTCATTTCTTTTTGATTTCTTTCAGGACTATATACTACTTAGGACTATTTGAACACGAGAATATAAAAACTTGTGACTCCTATAACTATAAAAAATCCATACCAGTAATAAAAAAATAGTAGAAATTCTGGCCGTTACTATTAAATGACGTAAAACTATAAATTTATACCGCGTCCAGCTTTATAGGTCTTTGTAAATATTACATCGATTTATCGTGAGACG
This sequence comes from Danaus plexippus, assembly GCF_018135715.1. NCBI lineage: Eukaryota > Metazoa > Arthropoda > Insecta > Lepidoptera > Nymphalidae > Danaus > Danaus plexippus. The sequence continues at coordinate 1,814,955 of NC_083548.1, read as the reverse complement.
TGAGGCTCGTGGAAATGGAACTTCTTTTGCAATGACTAATCTTTTATCTGAATTTTCTTTTTGTAAACAAAATATAAATTAATAAACATTCTAGCAAAAACTATATCCACTAATTTTATACTTAAACCTTATATAAAATCATAAACTCGAGTGTCACAACTCAAAGGGTCTATAAACAAGCGCTATCTATAATCGCCATCCGTCCACTCCTGTCAATTACCGACAGATCATGACAAATTGACACGTGCTGTCACATTGATGACGTTGTTATATCAGTGGGTGATCATATAGTACTTCTATTATAATCTTAACGAAAAGCTAATATACTATAAATTTTTTTTTCTGTTTAAATATTATCTTAGTAATTTTTGACTCAAAATTCACACATGAATATTGTTATAGTTATTAATGATTGACCTATATAATTTATGCCTTGGACTTAACAAGCAATGGATCTGGTCAGTGAGGTAGAGACTGTTGCACACATCACAATAATATATAATCAGTTAATGCGCGTGTTCGTTTGTAATGATAGGCACATGCGGCTTAGGGCAGTTGTGTAAGAGAGGCGACTGGGGTAAATCAAGTGTACAGCATTATTTGTCTTGTTGTAGAGTTGGTTAGAAATTCCTAATAAACATATTATTTTTTTGCTGTTAATAAATTATTTGGTAATTGACTTTGTCATTATTAAATTATTGATTTATCCCCGACTTAAAGTGAAAAAGACTTTTCATAAAACTATTTATTACATAATACAATATAAAAAGTAGCTTTTTACTTTATTTATAATAGTTTAATTTCAAACTAAATGATTTTTTATTGTTTCTCTACAAAATTATTCATTTATACAATATAAAGCAAAGGCCAAATATTTTGTCGATCACATTGAAGTTTTTTTTTTATTTTGGGTTTCAAAGGTTTTGATACTATTTTGTATGTATATTACTATACGTCATCACGTTTATTATAATGTAAGTGAATATTTATAACGATTGTCCATTTCACCCAACCTCCTCATGGTTTCTTGACACAGATCTCAGTATAATTGTAGCAATTTACTAGAGTCGCAGGACACGTCAAAACATATCGACGTTAGGTTGGCAACCTTGCTTTGATTGAGCCATTCACATGTAATCAGCTATTTATGCCAGCTCCACTCAGCCCCGGCGTCCCCTCGAGCCTTTCGTTGTGTATGCCGTGAATTGTCATTATTTGTTATCCTAGTTTGACATGTAATACGTTATGAGGAAATGTACGCTTTGGCGCAAGAAACATTTCGTTCGCGTTTCCCTCTGTTTGCTCGATACAAATGTCTTTCAAATTAATCTTATTCGACTAGCAAAATGCGATTTTAGTGTAACCTATATGTTAGTAACATTTTGATTATAAAGCGTGATTGATCCTATACTAATTCTTGAAGGTCTGATTGAGGAGACATATATGAAAGTAAAAATGCCTTCAATAATTTAACTCTACATTATCATAACCGTAATATGCTTTTCACCAGTACTTTTAATCTATTACACCACGAAATGTTTATTCATATAACATAAATATTACAATTGAGATAAGTTATATCTGAATTTATATTGTTTATATTCTCTGTTTTCGTTGTCAGTTAATAATTTTCTTTTGAAAATTCTACTTGTTATATATTAACTATACGAATTATGCAAATAAGTAAATATATCATAAAAATTTTGTTATTTTTCTTTTTTAAGATTCATATTACTTTATTGTAAATGTCTTACTTACCCGTCACTTATTTTGTGTATTTTGTTATGAATTTATTTGCTAGTATAATATCAACTGGTTTGTAAGCTAACTATCTAGCTAGCTTTGTTCTCATCGATGTAGGTCGACATGATGATGATTGGGGATAATCCTGACGTGGCTATTTCATAAAAATTATTAATGATTCCGCGCTTTTTGGAAATATGTGAAGAACTATTTTATTTTTATATGGAAAGTAATTTTTATTTTATAACATCACTTTCTAGACTCGATTTTTCGTCCAAATTAAGTAATTTCCTTTTGTTTATATTCAAATGAACATTTTTTTTACTACATTTAAAACGTGTTTCTGGTAAGCTATAAAAAATTGAATATATCTAAATATATATATATTTTAACAACACGTTTAACTTCGCTCTGTTTTACAGAAGTCGAGTCGTTTTTAATAGGCCTGAGATTTAAGTGATGCGCACGAGTGCTTAGGCCGTTTCCAAATAAGTTTTCATTTAGTAAAAGTATAGGATTCAAACAATCTGGAAACTTATTGTTACATAAAATGTTACAGAAGTAATATACATTTATTGGTATTTATAAAATATTTTAAGTTAAGATATTTTCAGAAGTAAATGTTACTATGAAATTCGTGAGCACTTCTTATTTATATGAATACCATTATTTTGTTTTCCTATTTACCTATATTTGATGAAGAAAATGATATAACCATTTTGGCTACCTGAAATTGTTTCCCGATCTCTTATTCTGTTTTTGACAATATCTAATACATTTAATTAACCTTTTACCGTATCGAATTTTGGCTTTCTACTGTTACGTAAATACTGTTATCCGACTCCATCACGTAATCTTTGATTATTTTGCAATTATACCTCTAATAAAATAATTGTCACTTGTATTGTGTTAAAATATTACAGTGCTACTATTTCTCCTGATTCAATTAATAAAAAATGGGAATTCGATTCGCAAATCATTCGCAAATCGACTATTATTTTTGCTGTATTCATAATGATCGAATTATTAAATTTTAAGAAGCACGTAATATATTTAAAATTCAAAATCATGTGAGGATTACGCTTCCATTAAAACTCTATCTATCGAGCCATATAAACCGTGACAGTCAGTGGACTGTAAACAGTGTGTTGAATGTACAAAAACTTGACATCATTTCACCTCAATCAACGCTGGCGATGAATAAGATGGATGGATAATAAAAAATGTTGTTCTCAATGCGACTCATTTTATGAATGAAATAAGATTTTTTTCTACGGAACCGCGTCAAATACGTGCTTTCCTTTCTCGGTCTGGCGCGACGTGCATCCATTTTTCAATAGCCTAATGCTGAATTGATTTATGTCACAGGGTACTGCATTTGAAAATGAACCATATAATTTACAGCACAGAGCACGTATTCTTCATGTAGCCAGAGGTAAATATATCCGAACCATTCTTCTAGATGTAGTGGACAACCTGGTTACACTACATTGGTAAGTAATATTAGAATGCTTGAAGGACGCAGATGTGGTCTGAGTAATGAGATTCCACTGCATACAGTCGGCCTTAAGGTGTGCTTCGTAAATCATTTAAAGGGACATGTTATATAAACTCAATGATTATATATTTTAAATTTAAATATAGCTATTATAAGTTTATTTTGTTTGTTGATTTTAGTTTATAATTATTTAAAAAATTGAAAGTAAAAATTTTTAACGGCTGTACATTTTACAGTGCAGTAGTCACAAGAACGCGGCAGTAAAAAGTGTTTTGGGCTCGTGGGAAGTCAATAAGGCGATTAGTACTCGCTTGATTTTCACGCCTGCGATCAACGTTTCTACATACCGGGAATAATTAAAAGAGGCTCTTGTGCACTTTTGAATCTTCGAAGAGCACTTAATATGGTTAAAAAAAAAGAGAGTTTGTTTCAACTTGAATGGAGTTACAAAATTTTAAGGTAATTTTGTATCTCTCTATCTACTATTCTAGACAACTTTTCTTAATTTTAATGTTATATTTCGATCTAAAATAGTATTGCAAGTATAAGAAGACTAAATTAAATAAATTTATATCAAATATGTAAACAAAGACATAGCGAGACTGAAAAATATATTTTTAGTTTTATCCTTTACAGTATGGGTAGTTTTGTTATGAGGTATAGATGCTTAAGTTAGGTTAGGTAAATAAAGTTAATATTCTGCAAGACTGCATAACAAAAGGCCTCTCAAAGTTTCGTATGCTGAGGAGATCACGATCCAGCATCCCGGATCGATACGATCCATCTCGGCGGCGCGTCGCGTGCGTGCGCGCATGCATTATGCACGCATACTTTACAGGCCGGGTTGCATGGCTTATTTAATAAATGTTTTACCCCTTTTTTCCACATAGCAATTTTATTCATAATAAATGATCGTGATAAATATTTAATTTGAACAATATTTTTAACAGGTTTCGCATTAAAATTGATATTTTTTGTAATATTTTCATAAACATTAAGAATAATACCTAATTACAATAACATAATGTCTAACATTTTTTCAATTAATTAATTTAATAAAATATCAATAAACGTGGTTTTTGATCCTAGATTAAACCACCGTATAGTAAAATCTGCACCCGGCCCGGTAGAAATCCGATAGGCATCCAGCAATGGGATCGTTAGTTAGTGCAACGCGAAAGCTATTGCGGGCATTTTGCTTGAAATTAACAATTATGGCTTTACACTCGATTTGTATGTTCGAATGTTAGAATGGACGTAAACTGGAACAGCTAACGGTGGTTTAAGAGCTATTGTATGTTATATGTGGTGTAACTGACACCGAGTGTGAAATATAATTGATACTTCGCTTTACAGCCACTTCTGTTCGTTTTATGTGTTGAATGTGTTGCTATAAAATTGTGATATTAATCTGTGTTGTGGAAGGAAAGTATTTTTATGTATGTATTTCACCGCTATAAAAGTTAGTGGCCGTGAAATTTTATTGCCTTTTAATAATATAATATTGTAATAAAATATTGATTGGAAGATGATTCACTGCTATTTAGTTGTTTCCATCTCAATTTAACAGTGTGAAATTATATGTACCTATACGTGTGATTCAGTGGAGTGGAACGTGGCAGTGCTAAGGGACAAACCGAATTACATTTGCGTGCACTTCAAGTGGAACGTTAGGACGAACATACAAACAAGCGATCATTAACCAGCGTTCGATAGAGGAAGAGTTCGCACAACAACCTCCGACATCACACGATGTTAGTGATGTGCTTTTATCGATATAGTATTTGAGAAATTATCGATATATTAAAAATCATAAACCTTACAAAATGTACATTAAGCAATTAATGTCTTCTTATCATATTTAAATCCATTCTATTTTGTATGACTTATTCTATAATTTTATATTTGTGAATTGTGCATTTTTGTGTAATGTGGTTGTATTTGTGATTGTTTAAAATAGTTTTTGGTTAACGGTACCTTAAAATATGAAATGGTTAAAAAACTGTGAACAAAAATATCTTAACGATAGTATTATTACCCCTCGCTCGTTCCACCCTAATTGAGATGGCCTGAAAATCAACTAAGTTTTCCGTAGACCCTAAAAATAATTAAAAACTCCGACCATTTAACCGTGGTACGTTAAATCTCATCTTGGAAGCTAGATAATTATCCTGGCGACACTCCAAAGTGTCGCGCTCATTTCAATTAGCTCTCTTAAATATTCAATGTCTTTAAAATAGGCTTCGGGATTGCACGCTCCCTGCCGGAGTCTAGGAGCACCATTATATCCAAAGGTTAAATGTTGAGTTCGGTTGTTATTTTATGACTTGAGTTTTATGAGCGACAATTTGTTGTGAATTTCGGTTGTAAACACTGATTATTTTGTTTATTACCGATTTGATTTTTAAACTTTTAAACTGCTGTCATTAAAACAAATTTTAATATTTTAGCATTTGTATAAAATATGAAATATTCTAAGAATATAATGTCAATAATTAATTTTACATGAACCATTGACGGACTCATTAATCAATCTTTATCGTCACATCGACATAACATCGATAGTTTCTGTATGTCCGGAATGCGTCAGCGCATCACTAGACGCACGCGGTCTGATGATCATTGCCGGCGCATGCGCTCTATAAATAATATGTTGTAAAACGATTTTCGATAGATTAATCTGAATCGTGCGCCGGGAAGAGGGATCTATTGTAGATCGATGGTTGCCTTCGTTATATCACGATATATTTACGTTTAACTTTGAATTTTTTAAACTTTTACATATATGTATGTAGCTATGTATGTTTATCTCACTTTGACAGTATATTTTTATTATCCGTTTAAAGTTCTTCTTTGTGAGACATCTGTAGGTACTTGTATTATGTTGTAGGTGTTCCTTTTGAATGAAACTATATGTTAACTCAATACAAAACCTAAGAATAATATGAGTAAGTAAGAAAATCTCAAGATTATATATTTTATTTCTCCTATAAAATAAAATATAAATCTGAATATATTTATAATAGTTCACTTAGCTATAATATATCCACTAGGTAGTAGTTGAACTTGTCTGTGTGTTGTAAGTTCCTGTTCCAGTTTAAAATATTTTACTTTAGAAACATCAGATATAAAAGACGATGTTAAATTCTAATGTATTGAAATTTAGTAACTTTGTTCAGATTATTCGCTTTTTCAAGGTTATTTATTTACTATATTTCTCTAACAACCCGAAAAAAGTGACTAAGCTTCAATACATAGAAATAACGTCGTCTTTCATGTACTTTTGACGTCCTTTTTTTTTAACTTAAACTTAATCATAATAATGGTCATAGTTTACTTACTTATTAATCGTATTTTATTATAATGAAACTTTTTCGTTTTTTTTAATTAATAATAAGTAATTGTCCAGCAAGGCTCGTTTGTACCATTTTTAAATTCTCTTTACTTTCTGAACTGTATTCTTTAAGCCCCATAAAACTTTTGAGGCGTGCTCCACATAAGTTGCACGTTCTTTTCTATATAACCGGACAAAGTTTAAACACACAAAGTTAAAATTTAATATCCTCAAAGTTTCATACTATAGTGTTGCAAGTTGGGTTGTTTTTCTTCTGGGCCTTCTGAAGTGTAAAATAAGTCTTTTGTAAGCAAAACAATTGTATGTCTGCATCACTCGAGCTGTGAAATGCAAAAGTTAGAATTATTAGATGAGGTTTTGAGGTTTGAAATAATTCTAATAGAAATAACGTCAGTAGAGTTTGATTTATATTTTTTTTTGTATCGTATACGTCATCTTGTTTCTTAAGGTTAAATTAGTTCTAAACAAATGTCAGCGAACTCAAGCACCTATCTATGCCCTTTATTGTATCAGTGTCACTAAATAGTCTCAACAAACAGTTAAACAATACGTTTGAGATCATTTCATATCGATAGTAGAATTGCAATAATGCTAATGCGTAACCGTAAAATGACAGGAGATGGCAATTAGTGATATGCACAAGCACAATGTGGACTAAAAGGAGTTTATTATGTAAGTTCTCGATATAGTGTCGAATGAGGTTGGTTCTACTGGAATTGTAGCAGGTAGATTTGGTTTATTGGATTCCTTTTTACGATACAATTAAGAAACCTCAAAGTTTTCTTTTAAGATTATTATATATAAACTATAGGTTATATTTCAAAGTCAATCTCTAAAATATACTAAGGTTATGAAGTCTATACTTATAAGTTTGCTATGTTACGAAACTAAATTTATTTTTTTTAATTTAGTTTTCTTATCTCCCAAGCTGACTGAACTCCGTTGATAGTGACATTTTTTTTCCAGATTATATGCCAAAAAATTTGTATGGTTTTATGAAAAAACAAAAAAAAGCTAGGATAATAATTAGAGAAATTAAGTTTTTTATTGCCACTCTCAACTGTCTTCCGATATCTCAGACCTCAAGAGCGACTAACCAAATTAGAATTAGAACTGTCAGATCTTAAACTAAATATAGTTGGTTTAAGCACAGTTACGATAGGATTAGGTATTGAAGATAATATAGAATACATTTCATATTTTAAAAGCGAATTAAAGGAAATCGTAGGTGGTTTTATGATAAAATATTTAGAGAGAAATATAGATACATTTTAAAGCCAACAAACAGAAGTAAGCTGTATTAAATATAAATCTGCAAACTGAAAAATAAAACGAAATATAGATGTCTACGACACCAAAAATTTCAAAACGTAACAGAACAACTTATAATACCTAATAGCTAAAGGTTTAAGGCAATAACACTGCTTGCCTGTCTCCAAAAAAAACCTTCAAGTATTGAGGGATCTGATAGGAGAAAAATTGGCATAAATATAGAGGACAAAAAAAAAATTGAAATTATCGGAGGACATTGTCCTAATCATTGACATAAATAAGTAGACAGTGAGTCTTCCTGTAAGTTGATCTAAGACAAACACGATAGAAACAGCTCTAACACTGGATGATGATTTATTCAATATGTGAGAACTTTTACACAGTAGTATATTTGGTGTCAATTAGACTAGGCACAGACAGACAGATAAAAGATCGGTAGTTATCACGCGAAAAGTAGTATACGTAACCTTAAAAATGTTGGAAGAGGTCACACAGGCCTCTTTAAACTGTTTCACAGGACACGATGTTCCCTATCGAAAAAAAGTGTTAGTTTATAAGGAACACATATATATTTTATGTACTATTTCTATATAGTTGCCGCAATAAAGGCCTTATTAATTGTTTAGTTTTTCAACAACCTTTATGGTTTACTATTCATTTATTAAAAGTATATTTTTTTAATAAATGAGTTCATTGCTGTATTTATATTTTTTTAATAGTATTTATCACGTTGTTTGTCATTATTTTATTCTATTGCTTTACTATTTCTTTGGTTGACAGATAAAATAAAAAAAACAAGATTCCAAGTTTAATAAATATAAACACCATTATATTTGAAAGTTATAATTACTTAAGGATAATATTTTATTAAATCGAAGGCTTTCAAAATATAATCCCATTCTACACGTGTGTGACAAGATCTCATTGTTACTACGTTCGATCTCGACTGAAGATTGCAACCGACGCAAAACTGCGGACACGTTTGTTACAATCAAGATTTCTGTATTTAGTTCACAGATTTTGTTTGTTTCGGGATTTTGATAGTGTTAGATGGACGTAAGCTCTAAATTATTGATAACAATTTAAGTAGTGACACAGATACTATTAGATTATAAAACAAGATGAAACTGGCACAAATTATAGCGTTTAATGGCATAATTTTAGCGTATTTGCATAAGGGGAACCGCATTACAATTAGATACAATTTGTCATATATTGACTGTTTAATATTAGTTTAAAATTATAAAGAGTAATAGTGTATAAAGTTATTCTATAACTATAAAGTTTTCCATTATTCAGCCTATACGAATGTCGTTGTAACAATCGCACACGATATCCATAGTGTTTATGTTATTGCATATTGTAATTTTATTCGTTTCACGGCGCATAATCTAGTTAATTTTATTAGCATAATGGTTGACAACGTAAAACCATTAAGTCCTGGTACCATTTATAGCGCGGCAGCAACCGAGTGTGTTGTATAATATGAGACAACGCGGTCTGAATATTGATTTCGCGATCATTAATTCCCACTGACAATATTCATTACGAAGAAATTTCTCTTATTGGTATATTAGAAAATTTCTCTAAATCTACTGACGATATAAGTAGATTGTTGGAGAAGAATAAGTTATCAATTTTTTTAAAGCATTAATAAATTATTTCTTTTATGTATTTTAAACTCATCATTATCATAGTATATGGTTCTTATGTAGTGAATACAAACAATGATCAAAGCTTATTTAATTCTAACACTCTCAATATTTTTTGTTTTTCTTTTCATCTTCAACGCTTGTGATTTGGACTACAAAATATCAAAGAATCTATGCCCCGGGGTGGATATGTGTTTCTATGCATCACATTTTGTTAATTATGGCCGCCAACCGTTTCTAAAGCTGTGCCGTAGTTTGTTTTATAAATTCGTCGCTTTGAGCGAAAGGTAATTCGTTCTGTTAGTTTCGCTGTAATTGTTATCTGCTTAGAGTTTTGATTGATAAGGTGTTATAGTTCTGAGAAATAAATGCAATGCCGTTTTTTTGCTGTCACATAAAGGGTTAGACGGAAATTCTTTAATTGTTAATTATTATTTAGTTTTATGACGTTGATAGTTTATTATTAAAATATTTAGAATTACTTTATTACTTAGTCTTCTTAAATAAATAAAAAATACAGAAATTTATCAAATAAATAGCGAAAAGCTATATATAAAAAGACTATGATTTATTTAAGATCAAAAATGTTGGAACTTCTCCCTACATGGTTTATTATATTAAAATAACCAGACATTTGTAGGAAACAGCAAATCATAAACATTTTAATATAACACCAAATGGAAAAGGATAAATAAGTTATCCCCTAATCCGAATAAACGGCAATAAATCGATGTACCCTGTGTCAACAGCATATTAGTGAATATGAATCGACCAGGCTTAATAGACCTCTGACCCCAAAAACCGGGAATAGAAAAGGAAAATCATGGATTGCGCCAAAGGTCTATCAATTCTGGGCGAGTTAAGCCCTCAGATTTGTCGCGAGTAAATCACGCGAAAAATCCGACGATAAACGTCTATATCCGCTTTTCCCACATATTTTTGAGTTTCCCTCTCATGTGCTCACTTAACATGACGGTGTTTGCTCTTTTCCCCTTGCTACGCGAGACAAATCTTTGTACTTTAAGCGAAAATAGACCTTATGTGGTACACACGTAGCTTTAATATTCATGTGTTTCACATAAAGGAAAAAAGAATTTTCTATTTTTTCATACATTGTCACAGCGTTAGCGGGTAAAGTGGATTATAGACTTTAGTTCAGAGATTTAGGATTCACTTTAGGGTATACGGTTTTGGTATGCTTACAAGGTTTTCCTATGAAAGGGGAAGGTCGGGTGACATTGTTACAGTGTATTGCACATTATTGGGTGATTGAATGGCATACTTACTGAGTGAACGACAATTTTGATAAGGTGCCCTCGAGTTAAGGAGGCGTGGGGCTAAATTGTTTGATATGTACCCGCAAATTTTATTGAGTCAAACTTGTACGTGTATTTGTTAGGGACTTTTTGGATATGTTTAGGATTTTAGAGTTTGTTCCTGCATATTAAGCGATTTATGTTATTTATGGAGATCAAAGCCTCAAAAACTCTTTTCTATTATGTTCTTGTAAATACTCATAATTTTTTTGTCTGACTTTATTGAGATATATATATTTTAATGAGTTTTAGATAAAGTATCAAAGATTTATCCCTTTTTTTATCTGTTTGAAGATCTTTACTCAAATTGTTAATTGATGATGTCAAAACAGATTCATCCAATATAGTATGATTAATATAAATTGTTTTCGGCATGAAAAAAATAAAAGCAAAAAAAAGTTCAAATATAGTCGTTAAAATAACATAGTTTTCCAAAAATCATAAGTAAGCTTAAAATATTATAATAAATAATGAGCTTCAAATAAAAGCAAGAGTGTCTTGTTAATATATTTGTATACTTTATGCAGTCCATGTAGCTATTATTGGTACAAGAACAATTTAATTCGAGATGCCCTCTACATACATTCACGATGTTCACAGACAGTGTACAAATTAACACTTGAGTAGCGCAGTATGAGATAACGCAGAGATATATATTATATAATAATTTTATAATAAAATATTTGTAAAGTTTAAAATAAATATTAAATTAAGGTTGTTTGTGTGTGAATGAGACGTGTTTTTTATATTTTTCTTCTACGCGTTTTGAAAGTATAGATGCCATTGAAACATCACTTTCTTTTAAATTCTTGTTTTATTAAATAATAGACAGAATCTCAAATTAATTATATTATAATTCAATTACACATCTTGTTAATCATATACTGTAAGTGTGAAGACCATATAAAATTGAATTAACCAGTAACAAGGCACACACGAAGCCCCGCTGACATAAACTATTCTAAATTAATATCCAGTGCCTCCACTATAGTTCAACGACTTCAAACATAACTCCATGCTATTAAAGATAGTAAATACAATTAAAATTTGATAACAAAGCATATGCAATGTAACTGTAACAAAGATTTCCATTAAGCGGTATAACAAAACGGTACGGACTGAACGCTTGCCATATCACATCATCTAAACTGACGATCACAGTACTATCATATTAATAATATAATAAAATATAAAAGAAAGCAAGTGGAAAGAGTGAGAGAACATTATTCATTTTTTATAAAAAGATCAAATAATTCAACTTTTATATTTTTATTAAAAATAATTCGTGTGAATTTAGTTAAGAAATTATTAATTTCTACAGATTAAGTGCAATAAATAAGTATAATTCCGTTTGTGGCCAGTGTGTATAGATCTTTAGCAACTATCAAATCAAGCCACTAGTCCAATAAAAAAAAATATTAACCTACGGCATATACTATGAAGCAAAGGTCACATCATTATAATCTTTGTGCTACGTGACCGAAATAACGGCCAATGCTATCTCGTACGTAATTCGAAATTTCTATTCTCTTGTCGTAATAAAATCATGCGCGCACGCATGTAGTCCACCGGCAACAAAATTGGTACATCATTTCTATTCTTAATTTAATTTCGTGTATGGATTCGACGGGTAAATTGATACTGTGATTTTATTTTATTCATTTTATTTTATTACAAAGCAATGTGTACTGTATTTATATAAAATAATATATAACGTGAATGATTCGTTATTCCAAAAAGTTTTAAAAGAAACTTATGTTAAACGCGAGTTCCTAAAACAATAATAGGAACCACATTACACATTACAATCCAACCGAATGCGGTCATGTAAACAGTTAACCAATACTAATTAGTAATAGATTTTCGATTGCAAATTCGAAAGCATATGCAAAATGTCAACGCCTTACTAATTGGGATCGGTTGAACAATAGCATGGTAAGTATCAAGGCTGTGTAGTTGACGCAACGTGTAATACATGATCTTATGTTCCGCACCGAACTCGAACTAGCTTTGAGAATTTAATTCAATTGTTGAGTTTCATTTCGTTTTTTGTGCTTTTGTTTGACAGATGAATTTCTTATAGATTTTTAGAAATATTTAGAAATAAAGATCTTAAGAAAAGTTATCTGAGGGTTACAAAATAATGTTTTTTTTTTTTTAATTTTTATGGAAGATTCAATATTATTATATGTTTAAAATATTTGGTAATAATATATTATCTAGAGTTTTTAAAATCAAGTCATTGAGATCGAAAAAGTTATAAAATATCTAGTAGGGCTATAAAAATTTATGCGCGCCTCGGATTAATCAGAACAATTTACGTTTGGTTGACAACGAGGAAGTCCAATTAATAGACATAAAAGACATTCTCCCACATGCAAACCTACACTTCAAACATAATACAAGTGATTTATAATATAAATTTTATCTTCACCGAACTCTGGTCTGTGTAACAATTATAGATTATTGTATGGAGACAAAACAGTGCATTACCGCAATAATATGTTATTATTGTGCGACACGAGTTATCTGGACTTGCATTATTTATCTCTCTCTGTGCATGACAATTTATAGATTCAATAGCCATGCATAGAAATATAGTACAAGATAAATATTCAGATTAGATTGTGTCGTCAGAATCACCAAAAAATCACACATTTATGAAACATGACTCTTGAGTCAACTTAATTATTGCTTTCATGATTTTTTTTCAAATTAGAGAATGATATTGGAATATATTTTTTACGTTTTTTTATGTATTGTTAAGTTCCTGTTATAAAAAATCCTTTTTTCTTCGTGTTTTGTAATGTCTTTTATTTATCACTGTACTATATATTTCAATAAATGCTTAGCGGGCGATCTCGAAGCTTTTGTCCTCAGCACGGCGTGCAACATATAAAGATGTATTTTAGAAGTTTGCTCCTTATAGTCAAACAATAATAAGAGTGATAACTGCTTAAACTATTTTTGCACTTCTATATCTCACGGCAGTGCGGCACGGGCTTAGGAAATCTTATATTTATGTATTTCCATATGTTATATTTATGGTAATGCAATGGATATCTTAAGAATCGCCAAGTTTAGATAAAATGCCTTTTGTGAAATATCAACCATGTACTGTCATTTTATTATCTGTGTGTATGTTTTTATATAAATTGTATAATCCAAATATTTTACTCAGTAATTATTCCTTGTCTAGGAAAATATGCTTGATGATTTTTAATGATTGAGTTTTTGTGACATCTATAATCTAGAAGAATGGATTCAAATCTCTGATATATAGTAAACTATATACTTATATAGTGTATATATATATATATATAGCATATTTATTGAAGTTTTACAAGCCTAACTGGCCCTAGTTGAACATATTTATGATAAATAAATATGAAGAAATATGAATAGTGATTTTTTTACAGAATTGTAAGAATTGTATCTTATTTAAATAAGATACAATTCTGTAAAAAAATCACTATTCATATCTAAATAATTGTTAAAATTTATAAAAGCGCAAAAAATATGCCTGATAACAGTATTTAAGTGATTACTGGTGGCTGTGCAATATTGACACGGTAAGCTTCATAAATTGAATCTCACGTATTGTGAGTATTACCAAAATTACTGAGCACAATTAACTCACCCCCATTTGATGGCAAATAGTGTCGATGTTAAGCTGTGTACATATAATGTGGGAAAACTGAGTAATTGAGGGTTGAGGGATGCGTGGAGTTACAATTGTTGTGTGGAGCTAATTTGTTAACCTAAATGTATTATTATTTAATTGATCATCTTATTACTATGGTAAAATTGTTAAGACAAGAAATTAAAAGTAAATACAAGAAGTTTGTTTGTAAGTTTTACTAACTGAACTTAGTTATCTTGTATGTACTATTTATAACTAAGGAGTCTTGAAAATATATTTCTCAATACTCAATTCCCATAGCGTATCCCAATCTAAACCATTCCACCAATGTTAATTACTCTTAAGTATACTCAATAGTGTGTTCTCACCTTAGCTTTGCCACAAATCGTCCGCCATAACTCAGGCGTGTTATACCCGCGGCGTTTTGTACTTCCAGCGAACATGGCCGGTGAAACAATTTGTCGCCAGATATCGCGACATACAACCATGTGTTATTATTTACTATTACAGAAGAACAGTATTTCAACCCGATACCGATTTAGTGTTCTGCTCAATGTGCCGCTACAAGTTTTAAAACAACTTTCTTATATATATATATATATATATATATATATATATATATATATATATATATATATATATATATATATATGAACAGTATTTCTCAATGTGATAACAGACTTCTTTTAAATCAAAAGTTTAAATTTAAGTGATCTCTCCATGAGCAAATATTTATAGCTCTACCATCTTTTATAGGTGGTAGAGCCCAGCTGTGGTCAAATAACTACAGCTCGAACATGAGCTGGCTTGACCGGGGAAGTAGCACCCTCACACAGAAGATCGGCGTGAAGTAGTCATTAATGACTGCATTTCGTCCGATGAATGAGGGAGCTGGTTGCCATTTCCTTATTCCCACCTCTTCTTTTCCCTCAACAATCAAGGTTTGCAACGCATCCGCAACATTGTTGCACATGTCCATCGGCGAAGGTGCCTACTGCCCTTCAAGTGACAATCGTCAATCTGCTCGTTTGCCGCCATTCACATGAAAAAAAGCTTAAAAATTCCGTTATATTTAAAAACTACAACGTTGTTAAATTATATGAAACCATTAGTAGCCTGTTTTAGACAATAGGTTAATGTGAGCACTATAGATACATCATAGCGTTTAATAGATATTTATACAGCCGTTCATAATATTTAAATTTGATTTATAAACATGGAAATCATCTACTACTCTCTGCAAATAAAAACAAAATTACTTATTGATTCATTTAATTGTAAAACGATTAATGTTTATGCGATATTGATAAAAAAAATATTTAGGAATTTGATGTATTTATATATAATACGGCGTTTAAAAAAAAATTGATGCTATTTTAAGGATTATTAAGTAATTGTGCTAAATATAAATAATATATGCCAATAAATTTATGTACAGTAAAAGAAACTCTATCACAGAGCTGGTTTTTATGGTGACTTATTATTTAGTAGCATGATGTATATATATTATCTTAAACAATCTTCTCACGCGTCCTCGTTTGATTGATGCTGCTCATCGGACTTGTTAAGTTATAATTAAGACAATATTCCAGCTAAGTTTATAGATTTATTTACGTGATTTTTAAATATAACATATTTAAACTATTATCTCATTATTTTATTTTCTTTTGTAATAAAATATTTCATCTAAGCCTCAGTTATGTTCGGATGCTTGGAATATAAACTTAACTCTTGCTTAGATATAATGGTTTTTGGGTGGAATGTTACAAATAATATACATATAGGTATATTTTTAAATTGGCAATTTATAAATCCAGGTCCCAAATTATAGTGTCAAGAAAACTATCAAAGTTATTTCTTCAATCAAATCAGACAGATTTCTTTAATCAAAAACATTTAAATACATTAAATACAATACATATTATACTGCTTTGCTTGATAAATATTCTACGTACCTATTATATAACAGTTTTCATCAGCCTAAGGACCAGAAATGAATTTAAAACTAACACTTTATGCTATGTCGTTCGTGAAGTTAATAAAAATCCTAACTTTACTCTTCGAGGCGCAACATAGATCAATTCTTATAATATGGAGTCCATTAAAATACCTGTATAGTAATCTGTACTGACGCGTCAGCACATGCGACGTTTATTCAAAACAATATAATGTCGCTGTCAACTTAATGGGTGAAATAAAAATAGATAATTTATGAGATAAATTGTGATCGATTGTGGGAACAGTGACACTAAGTAGCTACTTGAAATGATACTATCTATACTGCGATCGATATGTCTTGAGTATTCTGATACTAAATACACTCTTTTCCTGTACTTAATGACTAAAGTGTGAATGTTTTCGTCTTCGTCCGGATGATTTTTTATTTAAAACAATATGATTTCATTCTGTACTTTGTTTTCTGTAAAGCTTAGGTTATAGAATTATTTTAAAGTATTATCGATTTAAGCAACTAAAAGTTTATCTACGTATCTATCAGTCAGCATAAAAGCTTTCGTATTCTCAGTTTTTCCTTACGTTTAGTGCTGATATGTTATTGCATAGATTAATTTACTTTATGTTATCAAGATAAAGCATCAAACCGCTTAATTCCACGACCAGATTGGTTCATATAATATGCAGCTCTCATACATTAGAACATAATAACGTTCTCGTAATAACATCATTAGAATTAGTGCGACCTGTGCGGTCTGCCTCAGGATTTGTGATAATGTATGGTCCAAGTGCAAGCGGTTACTGGCATAATTCTTAATATTGAATAATTTTACTGTATATTTTTATTATACACTATATACTCTGTTTGTACACAATAAAACTTGTTTTAAATACGAATGTGTAAATATTTACAAAGATTTACTTTTACCTCAACATAAATTTATAAAATTGATGGTCAAATTATGCATTTTTTATTGAAAATAATATGAATATAAAGTTTAAAATCACTACATAAAATACTAAAATTGTTACCAATATTACGTTCCGTCCAAATATACTAAATACATACATTGAAATAAATACGCTATTTTGATTTGTACAATCACCCGAACCAGAGACAATATAACGTCACGGGATACACGTAACTTGGACCATACCTTAATATGAAGAAGTCACGAAAATGGAACGTGTGTGTCCGACCTAATGTCTTATATTTACGTGTGTGTAATATTTAAGTTTTGTTCGCATGAATCATTACCTTAGGGTCGTGCTGACCCGGAAGCGATAAGGCTTCTTATTCTTATAATTTGATCTTTTTCGTTTCTCAGAACATTTCGGATTGAATTCCAATCTACGATTATTAACAATAAAATGTCTTTTTGTTTGTTTATTTGTTTACTTTCACTATATATTGATTTGATTATAAAAAAATACAGATATAGTTAGACATGTTAAATATTTGGGGCAAAAACCAAAGCTAAATTTAGTTTTTATAGTAACAGCCTCCTAGAAGCTCTATTTTGTTAATAAACCAACTTATTTAACAGTCAACAACCAAAACATTCATTAAAATTTATTACAAACAACTAGTTGATTACGTCCTTCAGAAACAATACAGGCGTCGCAAAATATGAAAAGGCAATAAGAAACCCCAACTAACCCTTCACACGCCAAATAAAACCGTCAGCGTCCTCGAA
Organism: Danaus plexippus; assembly: GCF_018135715.1. Taxonomy (NCBI): domain Eukaryota; kingdom Metazoa; phylum Arthropoda; class Insecta; order Lepidoptera; family Nymphalidae; genus Danaus; species Danaus plexippus. The sequence continues at coordinate 1,796,826 of NC_083548.1, read as the reverse complement.
ATTCAATTTTCCTCGTAAAATCTCACAGCATTTCCCTAAAAACGTCCCGTAGCGTACGTTACGTAGGGGTACGTGGGTACGCAGCGTGTATGGCTTGTAGTCTGGCAACAGGTGGGTGGCCGTAGGGTTAAACGGTGCATTCCATATGACGGGAAAGTTACTCCACTTCGATTAATATGTATAAAGTTGACAAACACAATATCTTTTTAACCAAAAGAAATATTTTAGATAGTTTTAAAATTTAACACGTGTAATTATTGTTACTTTCTAATAGATCTTGTAATATTCCATACTAAAAAAACAAATGCACTTTTTGTATACTAAGCTACAACGAGTATTGTGAATAACTTTGTTAATATTTTAAAACTATTACGATTTATGATAAGGTATTATATTAAATACATTTGATTTAAAATTAATGAATATAATATTTAAAAAAAAAATAAATTCCAGAATTTGTCGTCATGAAATTTAAGTAGAGTACCTTCCTGAGAAAAAAACTCGTGAGCATTACCAGGAAAATGTTTTCTCATATGGTGGAAAATCCTGAGGCTAATGCGTGTTAGGGCCCATAGCGGAGAATTTATGTAGCACTTTTGTTTTACGGTCTCTTTGAATTCTCATAATACACTTGTATTGCATTTATTGTTCTAGTCTAGATAGTTGAGTTTATTACTTAACTGTCTGGTATAACGTAGATATAATTTTAATATAGAAAATATATTTTGATATTTATACAATAATCAAGATTTTTAGGTGTTGTAATTACAGCTTAATGTGCTCGTAATATATATATATATATATAATATATATATATCTTTTTCTCTGTTTTTAGCTCTGATTTCAAAGAATTTACAAATATTTAAAAATTTGTATATATAAAACTATAAGTATATTATAATAAAGTAAAGTCAAATATAATTTCTAACTCTATTTGTTAAACAATTTAGTTCAATACATTATCGATAGCACGCCCTACTTGACGTATTAACGTGTGATGTTAGGGGAGATTCCCATGAGAGTGTAACGTCATCTCATTATTGATAGTAAATGTGTAACAAGTTAGTTACATTGGTTGAAGACTCTCAGATAAGAGAGTGATTGTTTAAGAAGAAATTATTTTATTGAAGGTATCGAAATTTGAAATTAATTAATATTATAGCTTAAATTTACTAACATTATTACATATGTACTTCTCTTCTATTCTTAGGATATGAACTCAGTGTTATTCATAATTAATAAGGGATATTCATGTTTTTTTTTGTCTGAAATTAATAGTTTACCACTTTATAACGTAGAAAAAATAATATATAAATAGACTTCAGAATACTCTTGATATTTTTAAAAATGGAATTTCAAATATTGCAAAATTTGTTTATATTGTTGAGAAAATCATTTTAACGTAAGTAATACGTATACTTTTTTTATATTCAGCTTAGTGTGAATTAGTAAAAAATAAGTTTTGCATTTATTGAACATTAGAAAGTTCGGTTTAAAATTAACCTAACCTATAAGTAAAGTTCAGTAACAATATATTTTAACTTTCTATAAAATTTTATTTCTGTTGTGGTTGTACCAAATTTTTATGGTTTCTGATTTATTCCACATTAAGGAAGATACAGAAAGTTTTATTGAATACAAGTTAATGAAAGAGCAAGGAGAAAAATGTACTCTACGGTTGAAGAAAGGAGTTTTGCCTCATATATTTTTGCGTCAAAAACGGAGGACGCCTTTACCAAAGGAGAGAACGGCTGTAGTTAAAAGGCGAAAATTGACACTGGTCAATAAAGCCCTTTCATTAGAGATAACTATCAAAAGTAGTGACATTAGCGAACCTTCACAAAGAAGTGACCACGAAGTAAGTCCAAGTACTTCCCACAAAAATGTCTGTAATCAACCAGGACCGAGTACTTATCGTATTGGATGTGATGATCTTCAGGTAGAGCTTTTCACTTTTCATATTGAGGAGGAAATGCATTGTGGCAAAACTGCGCAATTTAATATTAAACCGAACTATACAAGTAAAGGAGTCAATGTAAATATACCTACTAAAAAACAAAATGTAACTTTGTCACCATTTCCTCTTGTAACACAAAATATAGGAATTTCACCAGTAAAACTACCTATTTTAAAAAGAAAATGGTTTACTGAAAACAGAAGATACTATTTCTATATTACCTTATTCTTCTATGATCTCTGCGCTCGTAAGATCGCAATCTGATGCAAAATGTGCTGTCATCATAAATATATCAATTTTCGGTAGATTGAGCGATTGTGCTTTGACAAAACCAGCTTCAGTCATCGTCTTAGATTCACTAGAAATCTAAAATAAACTTTACTAAAATCAGCACAAGAATACAGGTTTAAATTATTTATTTTTTCACAAAAACTTGTAAAACAATATGAGTTTGGACGCTGATGAATGCAATGTCGTGTCAGATGACGTTACATTTCATTCAACCAATAGTGACGCGATTTGGAAGTTTGAATTTCGCTCCTTTATTTTGCACTTTTTGAATATTATTTTAGGGGTTTAAATAATATGTAAATAAAAAAAAACCTTTTTATTATAAAATGACGATATTAAGTATTCGAGAAAAAAATATTATAGGCCATTTAAAATTTTATTCATATTTCCTATTCTTAATAAGTGGAAGGAAACATCAAAATATAATTCGTGTCTATATTGAATTCAAATAATGATGGTAAGAAAACACTTGTATTGTTTTGTAAATAATAATATCTGTAATATATGTATTGTGTTTTATTTGAAGATATTTGTCATACTTATTTTTTCCGTTTTTTTTAGAAAAAATGTTCTAATGTTATATAATAAACAAAATTAATTACTGTTTTGTTTTAAAATATTTCATTGTTCTTTATAATAGGCTAGAGGAATATTGAATATGACTTTTTCAGACTGACAAATATATTTCTTACATAATTATTTCATATTGTTTATCAAATTGCAAAATTTTTAGAACTACTCCTGAAACTATTATTTTAAGAATTCAATTTTGCAATCTTCATATAAAATTGTGTGTATGGAATGCCCTTTGTAATTCCAACAGTACGTCTGTTTAATTGATAATTAATTAAGGAGAAAATAGTCATACAACATATTGAAGAAGTGAATTCTTGACATAAAATAACCCATCCAAGTTCGACAATCACTTGGGAACGTTGGTAGCACTGCAATGAAACTAATATTTTCGGATTACTACCGTCACTTTAAAGTGACGGGGGAGTATGTAGTTTTAAAAATAATATAATCACACGCAGTAGTTCGAAAAAATTAGTTTCATTTAAATGAATACTCGCGAAAGTGTTAGATCTCATTATTTGTAGAACTTTCCTGTGAAATTTTATGAATTACTTAACAAACCATGTACAGTCTTAGTTATAAATATATAAAAAGTTAAATCTTATATATTCTCTCAGAATGATCACACCAACTCACGAGAATTTCCATTCTTATTATAAAAGATGCAATTGTATTTGAAATGGCGGGCAGCGGAGCGCGTGTCAGGCGCGAGGCGACTCATCTGAATGGAGGCACATTAACGGCATTCATCAGCAGACTAATGACACGTCGGCACGTCATGTCACGTTACAGCACAAGTTACAAACTTTTTATATTTCAATTAGTCACAAATTTACTTTAAATTTTTTGATCGGTTACATATAATTTGAAATCTCCTGTAAAATACAAGTTGCAACTTGTAATTGTACTAAATAAATTTAAAATTAAAAAAAATCAGTTTCAAACTGGAAGAAATTCAAACCGCACATTTCTTTAAGTATTGGGTATTACACAATTAAAAGAGAAGGAAGAAGGTAAGAGCTCGTAATATTAAAGACTGGCTGTTGTTTTACTTTTTTATAAGAAAATGTTTAAAGACTCGTTGGAAAAAAAATCTTAAATCCTTCTTTGATTTCCTGAAAAAGTCACATGATTTTGATACATGTATAGCAAAATAAATGAATAATTAATAATAAAAATATAAATTAATAATGACGAGATATAATAGCTCATTAACTATGTAAACTTTTATTTACTTCTTACTGAAAATGCTAATAAAATAAGCAGGTTATACTGGTTTCTTTGTGTACAAGGAAATAAAAATGAAGTTTTCAGAATCAGAAATCATATGACGAATAACTTAAATGTTAAAAAAATAATCTTACATGTAAAGTGTCCGCTCGTCGCTTCTAATTCGCATCTCATCAGGGGTATAACCGATGAGAATATTAAAACATAACATATTTTCATTTCTTCAGTCTGCTTCGCTCTCTGGACGGCAGCATACATCCTGAATATCATTAGCGTGATGTGCATTTATAAGTATTATTTAAATTATATCTGGTTTATATTATATATTTTGAATATTTATGTTATTAATATCATTAACATAATAAGGATTTGAACTCAATTGGTTTATAAAGCAGATTGATATTTATATTTAATGTTTATTTATTTGTCGTTTACGATTTCGTTAACTCAGAGCGATGTTCAGCTTATATTTCTGCTCTATATTATATTTTATAATATCATACGGATTTTTTGTTGTAATTATGACAGTGAATGTTATAGATAATGTCTCGCACCACTCATTAATAAACACTACAATATGTGATGAAAGAATATTTATTATCTGCGACTCAGTTATTTTTTGACATTTGTTAAATGTATGTATTAAATACATATAATATTTTCATATTTGCACATACACAATTCAAATGTAATTGTGATACCATATTATAAACCGTGTGATAAAAATGTGTAAAAAGTGTTTTCATTCACGCATTCAAACTCTAACAACCTCTCAAAACAAAAAGCCAACATTCATAACTGTAACTTAAGCTTAGAACACATGCATTCATTCGTTCATTCTCACTTCATTTTAAACGGCGGTTTAAAACTTGGTAAGTTGCATTTTAAGGGGGTATTCACACGTAACACCTGTACTACGGCGAGGGGCTATTATGCAGCTATTAGGAATGGAGTACGTCCTAATAGCCCGTCTAGCGGTAATGTGTGCGCTATCCAAATGTGAAATAAATTCTGGTGCGTTTATCTCTACAACGAAATAGTACATCTTTCAAATGAATCGCTCTATGTTGGGTCCTTAATTTTATTTCCATACTGTTTTAGCGATGCTATGTACATTTTACTTGATGACTCATAATGTATTAAGCACTTTAACATGCATGTGTCTACTTTATATTGTAAATGACATGGAATTTACAGCGGATTACTTGTCAACTGTGGAATTATTTATAGTTATATTAAATTAGGAACACATTAAACCGAGTTCCAGAGTCCATTATACGAAATTGTCAATATTTAAGTATTGTATACTTTGAATAATGATAATGTTTTGCTAGCCTTTGGCCCGCGCGACACTAATGGCTACTTTATTTAAGTTAATCTATCTACACCTTGTGTTGCAAGCTTGTCTGTACTGAGCTTTATGACTTCAGTTACAGCGTTTTGAAATGCGTTCGTTGTTAGCAGTGCAATTTTAGCAAACATACACAAATCATAGACCGATTGTTATTGTAGCGATAAAGATTGAGTTACTTTGATTTGAGGTAAGTACACACTGTATACATTTTACTTATAATATTTTCTATTATTAACGAATTAGCAACAATATTACAAAAAAAAAAACTAATTTAAATATTACAATAACTATTATTTATACTTGTTAATTCTCATAACATTAATTTGAGGTTTCATTTAATAAAATAATCTAGAATATTATTGTAGGAAAAATAATAGGTGACTACCAGATATGAGTGGAGAGTTAATATAATGATGACATCTGATCTGATTATTTCATATTTTGAATAAAACTTTGCAACATGTATTAATTACAACAACAAAACAAATAAGGGAAAACTGTATATTGACCACGTCAGAATGATAAAGAGAACGTAACATATTGTTATCAGAAGATGAGTTTAACGCGTTTTGTTAGAACCATTCTGGAAACGTGCTCAGATATAATATCAGTAACGCTAATGCAATACTAACTCATGTGCTCTCACCTTAACAACGCCGTGTGTACTATGAGAATTGTGTTTTACCCTCACGTGTTGTCGTCAGCTTTCTGTTTTGAAATTATTTATTTTATAGAATTATCTAAATTAATATAATATCAATCACTTGAAGGTTGTGTCCACAATAATAAGACTTTTTATTTGAGCGAAGATGTCGTAAGAAACTGCCGGTGGTAATAGTATTTTATTGACTTTTAGTTTCATTCATATAGTTCAAGATGGCGAAAGTTGAATAGTCTGACGAAATAGAATGAAAGTTATCATCTAGGTAGTAGACCAACTATGGCTTCAAATTCTAAGAAGCTGGGAAAGTATTATATGACATGAAAGTAACATGCAAGTTTTATATCTGACGTGTGATATATTTATGTGACGGGTAATATTATCATAGTGTACGGACTTATTGCCCGAAGGCTAGAACTAACGGTAATTTCGAGTGTAATATTTACTCGTATGTCCAACGAATACATTTGCACTTAATTTTTTATATTACACCATGAATATTCGACCGATGTAAAAAATATAGACAAAATTTAAATAATCTCCTGAACTATGTGAAATAAAGCTTAAGTTTCATCTTCCTTCAGCATTATCCAAAACTTTCATTTTGTAAAATGCAACGTTTAATTAAAAGCCGACGTACTTTACTGTTGAGAGTTTAAACACGAACAGGTTAAAATAAATCCCTTATTAATTGTATATACGCCTAGTCAAATTGAGCTAAGTATAGTTAGGTTAATCTTTGTCTAATATGTATTTCCTTCTGGCTTAAGGTTTTCGTCAATAATATTCGATGAGAAAATGAAACAGATATTATTAGTTAATTACGAAAAAAAAATATATGAAAAGAATTTTGTAAGAGTATTTTATTTCCTTAAATTAGCGAAATCTTTGCGAATGTAGCAAAGATTTTGCTAATTTTATTTTTAAATTACCATCCGTTTAAAAGATATCTAGAGTTCTAAGTTCTATCGAGTCTATACATCTCTAGTACATAGTAAAAGATACAAGATATAAACAGCTATAAATCAGTAACACGATACGGTAGTGTCGACTCGGACTCAACTTGTCCGCTGAAAACATAGACGTATTTACTTACAAGAGTGTAAATACATTACGAGATACATTCTAGTGTGTGGGGTTAACATGATACACAAAATTTAAAGTTATATTTAATTTTATACAAATTTATTGTATGAAAACAAACAAAACTATCATAAATGTGCAACATAATATGAAAATATAAAAATAATGAAATAAAAAGTGAATATTCCCAAACAATCTTTTAATAAAAAATGTATTGAAAGAATCGAATCGAATATAAGTAATAAATAAAACAACTATGGAACACACTCCATATCTGTTATACACGTGACTGAACCTATGAAATAAAATGATGACCTTAAAGTAACACTTAAACATAAATCACGCAATTCAGAGTTTAATCTGCATATCCGTAGTTTGTTTTCTTATCAAATGCAAGCACAGATTTTAAAGCGCATTTCCAACAAGCTATTCCTTTCTGTTGGAGATTCTGATATCGAAGCTTACACTTATTAGGCTCTAAACGTGAAATACACGTAATACATTAACGCTTAATCGGTAACATGTTGGACAGATCGTGTCCGAACTATGTCCGATTGAAAGTGTTACTTCGCAGTGTCCCCCAAACTGTCTTTTCTTGGACTACATCGTTTTGATCATTGAGAAATAAACATTAAAGTTTATTTAATATATTTAAATAATCTATAATTATATTGTTTAGAAAAACACTTAATATCCATAAAAAAAAACACTTATTTATTGAGTATAACTTATAAAACAATTGATTAAAAACATTAAGAAGTTATTTATTAAAGTTGTCAATTTTGTGTTAAACAAAATATGCTTTAATAATATAAAGGATTATTAATATATTCAGGAAACATCAACGCGTTTCAATCCATGTATAAGGCTCTGCTGTGTTGTCACAGCACACATTACGTGTGAGATACTGTGGTATTGTGGAGCGAAACAGGCGATTTAGCAGAGACTTAAACAGAGTTATTTGACGGGAATTAGGCCGATGTAGCGAAGTGTCGTGTGAGAACTTTATATTGACTGTTATTAGTATTTTGAGTTATTTTATTCTGAATTTCAAAGTTATTTAATATATACCTCTAAATAATATCGCCCGATAAATCTGACAGCAGTAAAATTCCTTTCTAATTATTTTATAAGTTCGGATAAATTCTTAAATACAACCATTATTAGAGTTTTTAAATTCATGTATTCCAATTAAAATAAATATATATTGTGGCTAAGATACTGAAATAAAATAATATTCTGACATAGAGACATTGTATTATAAAAGAGTAAATAGTCATATCAACAGGACCGAGGGTTCAATAGCGCCATATAAGTACATAAAAGTTAGTTACTTAACTTTAAAGTTCTCGAAGATATTAAGGTTGAAAAAATAATTATTCAAATACTATTTGCTCATAAATGACAATGCAATTTACTACTAAATTAACTTCCATACAGAAAGAAGTCTTCATTATTCGATTTTTTTTTAAATATCAAACCCAAGATGTAAGATCTCTAAATCAGAGCTTAAAAATTAGCAATAACATATCATGTTGGTCGTGAGTCTCACTAATTGCCGCATCAGAAGAACGATCACGACGCCACAACACATACATTCATCATACCATCTATAAACAATTGCCCTACCTTAAATGAGGGGTCAATAGTTAAGAATGAAGCGCCGTAGAGAGCAAACAAACGATACTAAACCTTATACACATCGAATAAAGTTAAAATTTATATCGAAATCGAATAACTTACTATATTGTATTATTAAGTTTATAAAAATTTTCCGGGAACTGTTTTAAATTTATAATAGAAATTAAAATTAATGGTTGTAATTATAAGGTCGTATTTTCGGTACATTTATGTTATGTATTAAAACGTTTTCCGATATAAAGGATCTGGATTTTTCCTATACACTATACAGATAATACAAATAATATATTTGTAATTGTGTCTTAATATGTGGGATATAGGGTTGTTTTTGCTTAAAACTCGTTTAGTAATACACAGGGTCGGTATGTCGTCGGCTTGTCTTTGTCGCGGGCCGACAAAGGCACGTGGGAACGTGCGCGTGCGCATTGTATGTGTATCATGATCGATTTCAGTATCGATACAATCTCGATATTAGTTTTCTCTTTCGATAATTAATTTTATTACTATATATATAATTGATTGGGTTATATCATTGTTTTAGCTCATATAAGGTGAGTATGAATTACGCGTATGGGTAATTACGAATTATTTTAATTAAAGAACCTTTGTTTGAACAAATAAGTATACGTTTTTAAATATTGATTTCCTGTTGAATAACTGACACTAAAAATATATGTTACAATACTATCCGATTCGGATCTTCATGCAGTAATTAACTGGACTAACATTACAAATCATTATTAAACGCTAATCAATTTAAGTTGTAGCCGGGACCCCACATGCGTGGCATCCCGCAAGTCATGCCCAAATGAGAACATCCTTTAGACAACTATACACAGCTATACATACAACAACATATATTATGGTGATCATTTGTTATTATTAGGATTCACCAAATCTATTGAAATGAATTTATAACATTTTTGTAATACTCTTTAAATAACTAGACATAAAGTTACAAAAAATACACTTTATAAACATAAAGAATAGAAGATAATAAAGAATAACAATAAACACAGTTTTATTTTGACAGAACTTACCGTGATATATAATATTGTACGATCTAAGCTTGTTGAAGTGCATTTTTTCATTTCTGTTAGTAGTATTCATTGAAAACTTAATCCAGCGCCTACGCGTATTTGATTTTTTTGCAACTCATTGAACAGTTAGGTTCACTGAACAGAAGAAAAAAGTTAAGACGATGCAATGTTTATTATAAATTTCCAAGGTTAGAAAATAGTGTTCCATTTATTTATTTTTTTAATTATAGAACATCCACTTTTGTGTCAATATTGCTATTACTGAACCAGTCTTTGTTTAATATTATAACTACATTCGCGTTTTGTTTAATTTATTAATAAATATTAATAGACAGATTGGACTGATTTCATCCAATAACTGATTCCGTGGCGAAAATTAATGTGTCATAAATAAATAAAACAGTTTTAAATCTAGTTAATGTAAGTTAGGACTTATAACAAATAATCCTCTGCACTCACAAGCAATCAATTTAACATTACAAACTTGGAATGTAGTGTGTAGGGATATAAAGTTATATGGAATCGTTCCGAGCTCATAATACAATCATGTCTTTAATGAAATTCAGGAGAAGAGTAATCGATTATCTTAGTAATCGATATTACTTTGGCTTTATCGTATTCTATAGAACGTGTGCTTATGATGTGTATAATTAACCTACAAAGGGATTATACAGTTTAGATGCGCACGCGCCGAAACATTATTATGCTTGATTATACCGCTGATGTAATAGATTTTTTTTTCTAAACATCTATGTTCATATGACTAAAGATGGGTTCACGGTTCATAGGAAAATTAAGCTGGCTGTTAAAATATATATATATATATATATATTTTAATTGTGGTTTATTATTATTTAGTAAAGCTTCTATGTAAAGTCCATGATTAACCAAATTATTGGGATTACTTTCTCAATGATTATAAGTAAATCTCGGAAAAAACAGTAAACATGGTATCTCTATTTGATAAAAATGTCCAATAAAATTTAAAATTTTGGTTTTCTTAATTATAATTTTTTATTTCGTTTAATAAGCATATCTCCTACATGCAACCAAACGTTTATTTGTTGTTGAGGTTGTAATTAACTATTTCAGTCTGTAATATAGAATATTTTAGTTCGTAAATGTTAATTTAGCTTTGATGGAAGTTTATAATATAGGGCGAAGGAATTTAATATAGTTTATCAAACATGTCTAAATATAATATGTATATCATATTGCAACATTTGTTACGATTTATTTATTTATAAGTAAAATTATTTACGTTTGCATTCCACATTATATAAAATAAGGTCCTATAAGGATTAAGTTAAAAACAACCAAGCATTACAAGCTAAATATTAAATGGGCTTAACGAAATTAAAATCAGCACCAAGAGTCTGAAAATATGAAAAAAACAAATCTCGAAAATCACGAAATTCGCATTCAGTATTTTGTTTTCAGCTAATTATAGCCAAAACGAGTTGTTTAAAAAAAAAATAACCATTAAAATTTCCTCGCATGCAATTCAAGTATTCATTTTTAATTTGAGTGCCAGCGACGTAGACTTGAGACCGCAAGTTTGAACGGCGTTTCAGTTTCGTATCAAACAATGAGGTTTTTCGATAGGTCGCAAATTTGCGGGGCAATTAAAAAGTTTAGCTGCTGCTATATTTTTTAGTTCTAGAAATATACCTATATATGTAAGGTATTAATCACTGTGACCGTGTTGTCATAATTTTTTTCTTTAAATTTCTTTATATTAATTGATATTAATAAATCAAAGTACTAATTTATGAGAGACTATTCATTATGTTCGATGTATGAAACTTTCGCGATAATACCATTAAATAAAACTATTTAATTTAATTATAATTTCCTTATTTTATTATTCTAGAAGTTTACTTCAGAACAGGAATTTTATATCTTAATATAAAATTAAAATTATATTTCTCACGTCTGCAATGGACTACTACATTCCAAATATTCGAGAGGTGAAAGGTAGTCGAATATTCCACTAAGTATAACATAATTATAGTTATGAATTTGTAAATAAATATAACCTATGCACTTTGAATCAGTGTAAATAATTTAATATCAGAGTATTGACAGATCAAATGTACTTTATACATGTGTAACTATAGTTGGATATTAAATAGTTAATGTAAAAGGTTAGTTAAAAACAGACTAGTAGTCACGAGTTATTGTATTTAAGAGTTGTTGTCATAGTCATTTCAAAATTTTTTACACCAAATCGTTTCGTAAATTGATCCCAAACCACATAAGTTGAGATCAAAAACCTTTTTTTGGTGTTCACAAACAAGGTGAGTCTTTATTATTATAATGCATTATTTTCGTAGTTTCCGTCAAGTTTTTAAAGGATATAGGTAAGTACTTATATATAATTTAGAAATATTTATATTTGTTAGATGTGTTGTACATACGATGCAACTAAAAAGCCTATATGCTATGGGCCTCATCGGATAGAACATAAACTTAATGAGATTTCCTTATTACTAATTAACTTAAATCAGATACACCATTATATTAGAAAGTAAAATTGCCTATAAAATATACGATTTCATTATGAATAATACTGTGTTTTAATTAGATGTAACAGTTAACATTTTTATTAAGCGTGATATAAATGCTATTGATTTATCTACGTATAATATCTTTCACTCAAATGCTCACTTATTTACACCTTTTATCACATATACTAGTATCTGTTAAACAAAAGTTTTGTAACAGCAAAGCAAAAAAATTTATTAAAAAAATAATAAAACACAGAGTAATGAACCTACAATCCTAAGGCTCATTATGCATAGTTATAGTTCAAAAAACTCGTTATGTGGTCGGATTTTAAATTCTTAGATTGAGAATGAAATTCTTAGACGAGCGTTATTTCAAGCCCCAATTAAACGATTCCCGTTTGCAAAAATAAATAAAGGTTTATTTGGAGACCACTCATTCAAATAATGTGTAAATATAACCAACGTTTGCTTAATATCAGTGAAAATGCTGACGTTTTGACGTTTCCGTTTTCAGCCATTTTTGATTCAATATGGCTGCAATTTACTTTATGCAGTCAGCGTTTTGTTGCTGTATTTGTTTAAATCGATTTTTCCTTTTAATTCTTCTACTACGATTATTTTATAATCAGTCAATAAAATCATGATTTTGATAATTATATGTATATTTTAATACCTTCGATACTGTTATAGTATTCATAACTTTATCCGGAATCTCTAAGGAGTGGCTCCTAACAAACAGTCCTTTGCCCGCATTTGGTTTAACTATTAACCAAACTAACATTAAGATTTAAGTAAGGGACAGAAAGTAGAATCACTTAGCAATTACAGACTGACAAATGTCCGGGTATTAGGCACATGTGCCACCAACTTGGGCCGACTGGGACAACGGGGGACACATGAGTCCAATTTATGGATTGTTCGCTACTCCGCCCGTTTTCAATGTGAGGTGTATGATTTATAACGTCTTAAGACGGATGGTTTGGACTCACTATTAGTCGAATTGTTAATAATATATCTATTGTATATATATGCAGCATATATCAAAACTTGTACATTTTAAAACTATTCTGTATATTTAAAAGATATAATATTATAAGTTATTTAGGTTGCCTATCCTAAAGCGTAGGTAGAGCTAGAAGTATGATCAGAACCTAATCTAAATGCCCGACATATAAACATATGTAGGTATGTATGCTATTTAATATATTAAACAAAGATAGCGTATCAGAACAAATCATTCACATATCCAAATAGATAGATCCTCAAAACGTTAAAGACGCCTCTACCGGAGAGATCATTATTAACTGGTTATTCACAAATCCCTATAACCAGGATGGTAATAATGGAAACTTTCGAAAGCCCACGCTACGCCTACGTTCAAAACTATCTCGAAACGGACACTTTAAATGAAATATATATTAAATCCTATAAACTTTATGTTCACTGCATGATATTTCTCTATATTATTAAAGTTATCATTCGGTATGAATATAAGCGTTATACATTTGTATCTCAATGTGATAAAATAAAACATAAATATGAAACTTATGCACAATGATAGGATATTCAAATTAAAACACGTATCTTATACACAATATCAATTAACAATTAACACATCCCGTGAATTGCGCTAAGACCGTTGCTTTCAATATCTCATCGGTATAACCATTATAATTTGAAACGGGTAAGGGATCGCCATCAGGAATTAACTTATCACGACCCAGTCTGCATACCTTCTACATTTATGAACGAGGGATGGACTTTGTTCAAGTTAATAGTCACAAAAATATTATAATGTAATTTATAATATTCTTATCATATTCGCTTTACTGCCTTTACAATTATCAGACTTTACTTTCCCATAGGTTAACTTTAATTAGCTCCGTTATATATTTTAATAAAATTAAAGAATATTTCTCAATAATATAAAATTTCGCTCCATATATGTATCTAACTTGTTAATATTTCCGATTTGAGATAAAAATAAATTTCGCTTATATTTTTTTTTATTTCATAGCAGTGATTTATAAATATCTTGTTATAAATAAATTATTGTTAATATAGTGTCAGATAAAGTGAATTAATATAATATTATATATGTTGTATATAATGAATTAAGGTTTTAAATTATAATTTTAGACCGACCCTCAGTTCGCCCCTGCGCCACCCTGACGGGAGCTAAGACACATATCTCAGAAGGGGATGCAAGAAATGCCCCAATATGTAGATTTGTACCCGACTTGCCGTGGTCATTATTACAGCTGACCTCATATATCTTGATATTTTATATACATATACTTCCTATTATTTAATTAAATACAGTTTTGTGTCTGTAGTGGTGTTGAGAAGCTTTTGAGTAGTATCGATTGGATCAATTGAGCTCACAATTGTAGTATCGAATGTTTAAGTACTTTGTATAGTTTCAAATATCAAGATTATATAGTTATAGAGTTCATTGCCGTCCAATCAGCGCTGAATATTTTGTCGGATTAAATGTGTACGCACGTGGCCTGAATATCCATATGGAGACAACCCTTTTAGTGTAAGAGATTTAATATTAATACAATTTCTATATGTTTTGGAAATAGAATATATTAAAACATTATTAGTAATTTTGTTTATATGTATATATTGTTTGTAGTTGAGACAATATAATTGACTGGGAAACTTTCATACATTCGTTGTTGGATAATAACGATTCCGTTTCAATATGAATCTAAACAAGAGCTTTGTCACGTCAGCTCCTGTGCCATCCTGAGATCTCAAGACGCAGGGTTGTCGTACACAGACTTCGATATAATATTGTATTTGTCGTATGTGTCTGAGAGAATTATTAATGCCGTTTCGAATCCTGGATGCGGGTTTACTCAAATAGTTTTCGTTGTGTTGATATTATATTAAAGTTATAATATAGACTGTCTGTGTATATTTATTTGTAAATATATGTTATATATGTCTTGTTTGGTTTAGATATTATGCACGTCATTCTCGGAGTTATTTTGTGTACGTTTCTTCCGTTTAAAGTGTTTTGTATTCTTTATCTGTTCTGACAGCCCTTACCCCTCTATCGTAAAAGGAGCCGGACAATGAAATATTCTCTCATTAGCCCGTCTACTGATTAATTGGCCTTCTTAATATAAAGGTGGGTTCTCGTTGAAAGCGTATATCATACGTTTATATTAACTAAGTATTTTTATATTCAAATCGTATGATACGTATATTAAAGATATTAGATGATATTGTTTTAGTAAATATTAACAATTACGAATGTTATTTGGCAAGTCAAGTGACTTCTTTTGTTTAAATTAAATGTCATTTAATAGTCATCGTTAGCAAAGAGGCCAAATATTATGTCGTCTTGCCCATTCTATTGTTTATGTGGGAGATATTATAATGTGTTTAGCCGGTAGCCGTGATATAACGCTATTTACGAGCCAGATAAATGTAGGACGGAATGCTACTTATATGGCCATCCCTTTATCCTTTGAAATCGTTATTGTATGCTTGAGATTGTTTAGTGTACAAGTTATGTTTGAGCGTTTTTCGAACGGTATTTATGTAAGGACTTTGAATTTATTTTAAAATGTTTGATAGTAATTTATGAATATCGAATGCCACTCATAGTTTAGGATGGAATGTAATGAAAATGAATATCATTACCAATAAAGGGAATTCAGAGCTTTAATTTTATTGTTACAAGCAATAATTACAAAGTTAATTGATTCTTTGGTTGTAATTAGTAGTGTTATTAGAAATTAAAGATAAACACAGCTTCTAATGTTGCCAATTCACGTTTGCTTGTCATTTCTTACAGCTACTGGTGATATTGCCATGAAACATATTTTCGAACATATAACTATTGACATAGAGTACATTTTTAAGACACCATTGATTGTTAACGGGTGAAAAACTATTAATTTTATATGGCATTTAGTATGAGTTAATTGTAATAAAACGTGAACTCCAGAAAATACAATAAAGTCTCGAAGAACACCAAGCAAAATATATTCCAAAATTTGTATACCTTTGTTAAATCTAAACTAATTTAAATAGTATATACTCGTACATAATGATGTCCCTTGTTTTCATATGGACATAATTGTCGAATGCAGATGTCGCCAACTCAACCTAGATTAATCTTAACGAGGGTTCAGATATACTTATACGACTAGAATGTGATCCAAACCATTAACTTGCAGCGTTTTGATTATTAATAAAATATCACTCAGATTATTTCAAATTAAACATTAATAACCGTTTTAACTTTCAGTATGCGAGACATGTTTACAGATTGATATGTCAGTGTTAAAAAGCAGGTTTTAAATTTTTCGTACTTCAGTCTTGTTTGATCTATGATTATATTTAATATAGAATTATTATTTCATTGAATATCATTTAAGCTTCACATCTGTAGACTCGTATGGTAAAATTTCTATATATATAAACTCTCATAACATCTAATCACTTGAGCCATATCAAATAGAACGCGTATCCAGGCTGCTAGTTCGCCAGATCACGTGATCTTGTTTAATCCCTCCACACACGGATGCTGTAATCCGGGATAAATCCGCAAATATTGTTCTCTCGATTGGAATTTCCATGCTCTGTGGTCAGTTGAGATTGTTATTGCGATCCAATTAGTGAGTACACTCTGTACGATGTTGTTGAGTAGCCATTATTTGTTTGGGTATAAGCTTTTTGACTTTTTTATTTGTTGTGTTTCTCGTTTCTAGTTTTTCGTAATTAAAATTGTTTTTAAATATTATAAGGATGTTTCGTATGACATATTATGGGCAATAGTTGGTTATTTGGTAATTTAATAGAAAAATTAAACACGGAAATAAGTCAACGATAAATTATTTATCACTCCTTAAAAAGACAAAAATATTCGTCTTATTTTTTATTTGAATGAACTTGTAATATTAAAAAGAACTATTTTGTCAAATTATATTCTTGATGAAATATCATATTGATTAAGAACAGAATCTATTTACTATGTTTAAATGTATGTTGTAAACAATAAATAGAAATAAAATATATGAATTTTATAGAGCTTTCTTATACATTAAAAATACAAGTGGAAGTGAATGAAAAACATTTTCTGTCTTATTTGTAAGATAGTATTAAATAATTTAACATTGTAAGAGCGTACCTGGCGGCTGGCTATCACCGTGTGATATGTAAATATATGGTAATGTACATTTGCAACTCATGACCTCTCGCTCCCAAACTATTTGGGATCCCATAACTTCGCCTGTTTAGATTCAATGCAGATGTGGGTATAAAATTAATATGTTTGGATTATATTAGGATACGATTCGTATTTTGAATTGCGGACAGAGTTTGACTTGGATGTTTTAATCTGATTTCACGTTACTTGCGTTAACTAACAGATGATATTTTATGACCTAATCTACATTCTTATTGTGTTAATGGCGATACTTGTAACATTATATATAATAACGTCATATGTAAGAATATAATACTTGAAATGAATATGATAGAAGGAAAAGTATCAAGTTACTTTTTCGATTTAACCGAAGTAATATGAAAATATATCCTTAGTTTTTTAGAGCACCCGAGGCGAGTAATTGATACACATCTGGTCAAAACTCAATGATCTTAAATTGATTCTTACGTTTATAGAAAAAGAGTATATATTTAGATTTACACATCTGTTGATGTGATAAAAAGTTGTGCGGTGTACAGATAAATCTGTTCATATCCTGAAGGCGGATTCGTATCCGAGTTAATAATCTCGAAACGATGTGAACGATGTGGCAACTCGTTACGTATTATCGTGAAGCTATGAAATGAGACGTGATGGATACTACCACAAATATTTTCTTTAAACGAAACAGATTACACTATATCAAAGAAAACTGTAGTTTAATTTAATTTAATTTTTTGTAAGAATTGTCATCATGAAGGAAATATTGCATTTAATTAGGTACATCCCAAAAAAATAAGCATTTGTTAATCTATATATATTTATTGATATTCATTTATTTAACTCGATTTTTTCTAATCCATTTTACGCTTAAAACATTTAGTTGTTTCAGACTAACTTAATTTTACATAATTTGTATAAAAATCATCACAGCACTAATCACCACATCCAAATTTCGCAGCTCCGTGCTGACGTACACTTATCCAATTCAATTTCTGATAATATCAATAATAACATATTGTCGTTGAGATACCCACTAATGTGATTTAAATGTGTTCATGTTTGTTTAAATTAATGTTACTCACAAAATATGTTATTTTAACAAATATAAAAATATTAAGGTATATTTTTAAGAATTCGATATAGTACGAATTCTAAGAGAATGATAACGAAACCCTTGTTACAGCTAGTCATTATTTCTATTATTCATTGTTTACCAATTCTTGTAATACGTTACAAACTAGTTATAACATTGTATGGAAAGTTCTCAAATCGAACCCATAAAATCAGCATTAGAAATGTCTTAACTAAATATATTCCAAATGTATTCCTCAATTATAATATCCTGATAGTGTATCGTATGGCATTAGTGGGTTATTCGATTCAAGTTGATCATAGAACGTAATAAGGCTCCCGCCGGAGAACGTCCCGAATCTCACGTATTTGATCGTCCCGTTATACCTACCGACTGTTACATGTGTCAATTGTAACAACTGGAGATGATATTACGATTTGATATTGTTAAAATCATTAACATTTGATTATTCTATGGATCGCAGTTAAAGAAACGATATAATAATTAAAACTGTGTGGTATTGGAAGCCTTTGTATACATTTAGTAACATACATTAGTCTTATTAAATAATCTATGTTATGTTTCTCATACGCATTATGTTAGATTGTTATGTGTAATGTATTCAAGTGATAACAACTCTATATGCATATTGAGAGCATACGATCTGTACAAATCAAACAGTTGGTGTATCAGCCAATCAACAATTTCAAGATATTTGCTCCCGACTCTGCTCGTCTTAGTCTAAGTTATGTTTGTGTCATCTGCGGCATTTTCTTCCTCCATTATATCGCATACGTTGCCTCAACGGATTATTGGAATGGAACTGTTTTGTCTGGCTGAATATTGCCTTGCGTGAATTCAGAATCTATATTCTATAACCGAATACATGTGTCTTGCATGAAAACAATTCTTATACAAATTTTGCAAGATAATAAATATATTTTTTTATGACAAAAAATTTTAAATGAGGAATTTGAGGTCCAAAATTAAAGTTCTTTATATTTTCAACAGTACGAACTGAAGGGCTCACTTGAAACTAACGAGACAAGGGCAATACAGTCTTTATTATAAAGCAAAAGTAATAAAATTGCATGGTCACATTAATTTAATGCACTTTATGAATTGCATTCGGCTAAAAAAAGATTTGATCGCATAAACAATAATAAAATTAAAACACTAGCAATTACAAATTGAGGTTACATTTCAAACAATAAATAATTTGTCAATGTCTCTAAGATCGCAAACATTTATTGTGCTCAAAATAGCACGTACGGCTAGATAGCGCTTAATGTGTGAGTATATTGTGTTAATGCAATTTAATCTGCGCACACGCATCACGGGCGCGCCCACGCATGTCACTATACAAATAATAAAGGCTGTTATACACGGGTGCTGAATAGATTTATGCTATCTTGGAGTAAATCTAGGCAGTGTTTGTATACACAAATCTTTGTTATATACGTTATTTGCTATTTTAAAATAACCTTGGCTTATTCATATATCGGAATGTGAAGTAAATGCTCAAATTTACCATTTTTTATACCATTTTTTTTTCATTTTGACTGTACTTAAAATTTTGTATTTTAACAACAAAATATCAAATAAGTTAATTACGTATCACTGAAACTTATACAAATACATAATTTTTAATCGTTTAAGTACAGTACAGAAATAATATTATTAATTGTTTTATTTTGTCACAAAATAAAAGTGGCTAAAATTATGTGTACTAACCCTCTCAAAACATGCTCACGTAATTTAAACAAATGGCGAAGCGACAGTGTGTGAGAAACCGGTGATAATGGAAGTGACTCGCTATGTTTATAACCACGGTTTGACTCTCCATCGACATTAGCATTATTGGTTTCTTGGAGCTATTGCAGTTGTTATATGGCATTTCTAAGAACATTACATTGCAAATTACAATTTTACGTTTTAGTAAAACCGAAGCAATTAAATTTATGGAATGTCAAGAGAACAGAAAACATTTTGAAATAGACGATTAAGATATATAAGTATATTTTTTGTATTATTGTATTTGTTTCAGACACTCATCTATCTTGCTAGGGTTGGGCAGATGTTACAAAACAGATTAACAACTAGCTATTGAGTTCGATTTCGCCTCTTGGAATGAGGTTTGTTATGCCCTGGTTAATGATTATAGATGAATACATCCCTTTATTGTTTCGGAAACGCATAAGCTTATCAGTTACCTTTTTACACTTCCAAGTACTCATATTGTTTGGTATTTTATTATAGTACTATTCTATAGTACATCATCGTTACAGAAGCGTTCCACGTACTTGTTGATACACATGACCGCGTTAAGTGAGCTTGCGATTAAGGCTTAGTCTAGACTTCCTTGAAGTGAAAGTTTAATACGGGAGGTAGCTTATGAGTACACAGTTAACTGTTAATCGGCATATACTGCATGCGAAGGTATTCGATGATAGAAGTCATTGTGATTTGTTTTCTATTTACCAAGAATTTGTTTTTTTTGTTTATAAAGCATGGCTTTACAAAGCTTAATTCGAGTAACAGAGCTTATATAAACTTATTATAAACATTAAAGATAAAGAAAATTGTGAAAATCGTCCTCAGAACACAATTAAAAATGATTCTTCGATATGACTTTTAGATTATCCGACCAATATTAATAAAAAAATGTTCTGTTGAATGTATAAACACCACCAAAGATGTCGTTAGCAAGTTGTGTAGCTACGCGTGAAAAGACAGACAGACATTATAAAAAAATCATGAATACCAAACACTCCTCGAGTTGTTCGGTTATTATGTCACCATGTATACAGTTATGATTAATGCTAAAATAAAATAGTCCTACTGATTTATTGAACGCATAGATATCTTTATGACGCCCTTTGAACATTCAATTATTTATTCACATTCGGTCACGTTGATATAGAATAATATTTTAAATAATGTTACGAAAGACAGATGAATGTTCGCTTTGTGTTTGACTCAGCCTCACACGTTTTGTCTTGACATTTTAAACAAAATAAAGGTCTCAATTGAATTAACTTATATGCTACTGGCATATGCTAATTTTATGTTCAACCGTTTCATTCGTGACCATTCGTCTGTAACGCCATAAATAGTTTTGATTTCATTAATTTTTAGTATGTTGATTGTTTCCTTTGTATTTTATTACCAATTAAGACATTTTATTAAGCACGTTCCATCTCTCATACACGCAGCTAAGGTAGAATGTATTGAAATAAATCAATAATTGATTACTAATAATTAATAATATAATTATATTTTTTATTACGTACATACATATCTTAGTTGTACATCCGAGCCTTGGTATTGAATTTAAATAATATTCAGTAAAGTTCAAATCAATTTATATAGTATATATATAATATACTTTATTTAAATCAATTTACGATCTTGTTAAACTAATTCCAACATTTCGATTGTCGATACAAAGCCGGTTGCAAACGCACAGACGCACGCAACTAATTAACAAAAGTATCGCATGTCCGGAGAGCCATTATGATATTGCAACTAAATAAAATTTAAAGGAAAATTGTAAGTTAAATTTCATACTAACAGTGTTTGTTTCAATCCAAAGATTGATTATTTTTAAAATAATGGACAAAAACCTCATTTTGGAGCTACTCAAATTTAGGTTATTTGAAATTTAAAAATATTAGAATGAAAATGCATGTTATTTTATTGAATTTTATTCTCACAAGGAGGAATCGAAATGAACTTTTGGCGAAAATGTTGTAAGCGACATTGCTTTGAATTTAATAGACGAATGTTATTCTTTTTTCTTTTTCCATTTGCTGTATTTAAATCCTATGAAATTTCAAATCAAATTTTACTTGATCAGTATCTATATATTGATCTTATATATGAACTAGGGTGTTCAATATCTTTTAAGGTCTTATATTCTGTGGAATGCCGCTGTACGTTATACGCTTAACACAATATAATTTGTTTAATAAACAACCGATATAAAATAGTTCGATATTATTATTTCAGTAACATTTAAAATAATTTAATTATCACGGCATTAGAAATTCTGAATTAGCTACATAAATTCATAGTAAACCAACGCTTTCAAAGCAACTCGTATGATACTTATTCTGCGACATCCACATGCAATACAATTTGAACTTTATTTTAATAACAATAAGGTGGAACGGGGTAAGAACGAAAGTACAGTTACAACCGCCCACTCATCAAGAGCCCTATCATAGTATAATTATCTTCACTTAATTAGTTCATAATATATTGGATATTGCAATACATGATGAAAGGTAAGGATAGGTCATGAGTGAATTCACTTTATGCGTGGGTTTCGTAACAGGTTCTGTACGTTATTGTACGTATTAAATGTTTATAATACAACCATATATTGGATGCCTTCACTTTAATTAGAATCAAACTATTTATTCTAACAATCTACAGCGGTTTTAATGAAAGTCTTTACGGATTTATGAATATTACCCTTCACTAAATGATAAATAAATTGGTAAAGATGCTATAAAAACTTCACTCAGTTTGGGGTTTGTGAGGGCGCGTACCTCACCCTTATGAAATACCACTAATTAGGAGACATTTGACGTGGACCGTGCATCAGTTAGGAGTCCTAGCTTGGACCTATTACGAATTTTATTTGCAGTTTCGAGTTATGAATTTTTAATGAGATCGCGAGAGAGATTATGAGCCAGAAAGTCATTTCCCGGTAAAGGAGAGAATAAAAAAGCTGTACCGTTTGTTCGAGTCGGGCCAGAAAAAACGCTGTGTCTGAAAATAAAAAGAGATCCGCCTGCGAATGAGGCGGCTTAATTTTTTTTTTGCGGAAATTTTATTTTTTCATTTCATGTAATTACGCGTGTTTTGTAGCCACGTTTCGGCATCTATCTACTTGAGTGCAATCCACATTTTGGTGCTCGCTTGTTTAATTTTTTTCATTTTGTGGCTCTGTTTACAAAAACATTTTGGCGGTTTTGTTATAAAAAAATACGAACTCTCTATTCTAAAGCGGAAATATTAACGTAAGTCAAATATAATCATTAGTTTGTATATAGAATTATGAAATTGTTTTGCACCAAAACAGCCCGCGTTATAATTTTCCAGCTATTTTTCAACTTATGTCGTATTCGGGAAATATTTTTATTGTCTCAGCGCCGTCATTATATTTCCGGCTGGTCGAGTTCTACAGTTTTTAAGAATACAAGTAACAGAAATAAAATTATTCATTAAAATTTTACAGCAATCTCAGACTTCAATCGATCCTATATATTAACTATTGTACAACAAAAACTCACCTGAAAATAGAATTGATTTTGATATTTCTACGAAATTTAAAATTAAGGTGGAAAATTATTAGTCTTTCAAGCTTGTAAAGTCGTCATTAGACGTCATAAAAATAGTTTTGAATAAATTTAAAGTCGTAATAAATAATTTCAGTAAACTAATACAAAATGTTTACATTTAAACAAACGTGATATCCTCACATCAGGGGCGTGTTGTGAGCACGAGACGAAGGATTAAGCATAACCCATAATTAGATCCCATGTATGCCGGAATTACTCCTTTGTTTGAATAATATTTGTTATATTAAAAATACTGGAAAAAACTTAAACATGCCCATAAACTCGTTAAATAAAGAATGACAAATATCTGATATAATTGTGTTCCATGTTATAATAAATTCAATTCTATATAAGTTTTTTTTTCTACTATCTTTAAAATATTCAGCCAAATATTCAGCCAAAAATTGTTTGACAACTGAAAAGAGTTACTAGTTTTTAAAAATGCGACTTATACAAACATTTTTTTTTACCTATTTCTTTGGACGCATAGGTTGTTGCATAAAAGGTGAGATTATTAATAAAATAAATTCTCATATAAACAATCTATTCTTTTAAGTCGATAATCAAATTTTGTCTGTTATTTTTGTACAGAGACGCACAGTTGTTCTTTGGGTAATAGATATTTGCTTTATTTTTATTAATTTTACGTTATCTTGATGGATAACTTCTTTACTCAATAATTAGGACTTATATCAGTACTTCCATAGACTATTTCGAGGGAGATTTGGCGTATTGTACGTACGTTGAAGACTAATTTGTAAAACCTATTGGAAGAAATGAAAAATAAATCGAATTAATTAAATTAATAGGTAAAATATTTCCAATATTATAAAATGAGTTGATTATAAATATGAACACGGGTCAGATATGTTTTTATACATATTTTGCAGAACTTTTATAAGTATGCGTATCTTTTATATTCCATATTATCCCATACATCACGTTTCTCGTTTCCCGCGCCCTGCACGCGATCTGCGGTCAGCAAACATATGTAATGAATCATTTCACAGTAGAGACACGCATGGTAGGGTCGACGTTCACCCAAAAATAAGCCACCGGTTAAAAAAAACTCGATTATCAGATTTATTTACGAACCTGAACTTATGTTTAACTTATAATAAATTTACTCTATGGTGAAGCCTTTCAGAAATATTTGGTTGAATCTTCAAAAGCGCCTTTTTTTGTTCTAAATGTAATAAATTGCTAATAATAAAGTTATATAAAACCAAGCTCCAATACATCAAATATGTCTGAGTTAGTAACAAACACTCTTAATATTTCCTTCTTGATAATTAATATATATATGAAAGAAAAATAAACAAAACAAAAAATGATTAAGAAATATTTTGAAATTTGTATATTTTTTTTAACTAAAAGATAAATTGTTAATACAACTGTATGCTAGTTCGGTTTCTGAATTATTAATCAAATAATGCATATTTCCCCATATCCCCTCACAACCCTTCCCTAAAAGCGCACACCGCTTATTACAATAATATGGGGTTTGGATCTACACTATTAATATGACTTTAGCATGTTATTACCAAATATCATGTAATTATTCCAGATCAAAAACAAAAAAAGTTAAGTAAAAATTTTTATGTTTTGATTTATGGCAATTTTAAATAACGTGTTGATCTTTATGCCATTAATTAACAAGAAAGTAATGAGGTGGTAACTCATAATTTACCATAAATTTAAATACAGTTATCTCAGTAAAATAAAATACATACATTATTAAATCAATGCCTTCTCACATTATATTATATATAAAGTAACTATTCAATAATTATAAAGGAAATTTTAACAGTGGATATTTAAAAGTTCGTAAGCACTGTTGTGATTGTGAGCATATCATGTCATCAGACATAATTAAAATTTCGATAAATACGACTCACAACACCAATGGATGACATAAGAGCTAAGAACAATTAGAGATTAACGTTTTTCTTAAATGGGGAAATCCTTATAAAGTTTATTTTGGTGCTTGCTAGGATTTGGACTCTAGAAGATGCTGAAGATACCAAGTATACTTCATACTGTTATCTTTTAAAGTGTCAACTTGAATTAGGCATCAGCTCCTAATATTGGTATATAATTTTATTCACATATTTTTTATTTTAATATATGTATTAGTTTGTTTACTACTCAACATAGTTGGTTATAATTAAAATATAAAGACATACTTTCTGTCCATTTCACTACACATAACTACCGATGGAATTAACCTCAATGTAGGCCACCTGATAACCTTCAGATAGCGCTATCGGGACTCAGTGCATCGATACCTGCTGTTTCAATTACAGAGTTTAGTGCAATCTATTAGACACGCCTTCGACCTTTACTTCACACCCTTATTTGACTATAGATGTATAAATGTTAGGAGCTGCCGGATAACAGCCTTATGTAAGAGGCAGACACGTCTATTTTAGGTAATAAAGTTGCATTCTATTTGTAATGTCAATATAAAACATTTATGGTGTGCCTTTGTTTCATATAACATTTATTTTTAACAAAAATATGAATCCCGATGAAGATCCTAAAAAGTGAGTTCCTATTTTAAAACCCTAAGCAATTTCAATAAATATAAAATCCTCTGGCGACAAAAAAAATATTTTTTAATAAAATCTCTTAGTTTAACTCTAATTCAACTGTATTATTAAATAATAAATATGACGCCAAATTAATAAGATTATTGAAGAAAACAAATCATTATTAGAATAATAAATTAAAATATTATCAGTGGTCCTATAATATCCGATAAGAAGCCTTCAATTTGGAGTCAACTGCCACTCCACACATCGACACTACAGCCTCATTAATCCTGACCCTCCAATTAACATCTCGGGGACAGTACGATATGGTGGCTAGCTTTCAACCTCATTGCATAAAACCCTCTTTGATGCATTCACTTCAAATTAGTCATAATATTGTGAATGTATTTAATAAATAAAAAAACTTTCTGGAAATATTCGTGGCTTTGTTGAATTACAAACATCTTCGTTGTGAGTAGTTTTTATTTACTTATTACGTAATAAGACGTTTTCATATCGGGTCTGAATTCATTCACCGTAACAAGTATGCGTACAAATTACGACCATAACAGCCGTGTCTTTCAATCTCGCATGATCACCTCATTAGTAATATGGATTCCGCTTGTGACGTCATTTCCTATCAATCGTTTCCATATCCGTGTCGGTGTCTGTTCATTAAAATGTGGATAACGAGACATTTATACTACTTTATCCAACTTGATGTCACAGCTTTTTACACTTATTACTCAGAGGATGTAAGTTATGTGATGCATTCTAAAAGTGCTTGTATTTCATATTTTTTAGATGGACATAGAAAACGAACGGGATGAGTGAAAAGATAAACGGCTTAAATTTTTTTTTATTTACGATAATCTTTATAAGTATATGATATTTATAGTAAAAACAAAATGGACTGACGTGTCGAAATGAATCACTTTCACACCCCTCGAACGGAATCGAAGTTAATATGTCAATACTAAGGCGTGTCTAATGCGTTTTTACTAAAACAACTTATATAAGTTGGGGATATTTATATTATAGTGGGGGATATTAACTTTTATAAGTAGAAACGCAATCTTTTTACTTTTAAATGTATTTCGAAAATATTAAGTAACGACAAAGTCTCCCAGTTTTACATAATATATTTCAAATTCTAGGAGTGGTATGTGAAAGAGTAAAACCTAAACCAAAACATAATTCTTTACACAAAATTATAAGCATCTAAAAATATCGGCACTAAATTCTAAAAGCATTTTCAACATATTTAATACAACCTGTTCATATTTCAGCAAGAAATGGCTTAAGAAAAGCAGAATTATGCTCTCCATGAAAAATAGAGGCAACGATATAAAAGGGAAAAGCATAACCCGAGGTCGGAAAACAAAACAATTCACTGAGTGCACCCATACACGGCCATTGTGACACACGTCAGGTCATGCGATTCAGACGGACCACAAAACCTCCATTGTGTCATGAATGGGGGCTTTATACATTGTGCAAAAACAAATTTTTATAAGAACGTGTTCTTTTCTATTTTATAAATGGAATGTGCTTCGTGTGAATATTTTAAGTGTATTGCTGGCATGTTGCTGGCGTGTGTTTCTATATTTTTCTTTTTTTAATTTAAACAAATGCGTTCTGTTCTGCGTTGCCTGTTTTGTGCTGAAAATTGTATTGACTTGTAGCTATTGTTGTTTTATTAAAAATGTGTTTCCAGTAACGTATTTCAATTGGTGAATCCATTTTGTATGTTTACAGAACGTGTGAAGAGAGATACAAGGACCTAAGTAAAATGGAATGAATAGTTTTCGGATTAAATATGCTTTTAAGATAAATAATTTCTTTCTCATTGTATTATTTTTGGTCATTTTCAAAGACTATTTTTCCACTCCCAAATGAAGTTGAAACCCAGAAATTTTATATGTAATTATTAAGACACTTATTTATATGCGTATCTTTCGGTTATCGAGTATTAATAGACAAATATTGGATTTGAAAAATATACGTAGGTGTCTATTTTGACATATTATTAGTATAGTGCATTGCACGCGATTCATGCCGAGTTCCTGGTTAGTTACTACTCGGAGTATTTCAGGATAGTCCACCGTGATTAAGAAATTATATCACTTTCATTACAAGTAAAAGTAAAAACGTATAAATTTTCCTCTATGATATCATTTTCTATTCAAATTTAACAAAAAGTTTGACCAGCCCAAGAAAACCATAAATATTTGGATCGGATATAATCATAAGCAATAAATAAATAAGCATAGAAATCTAGCTAACCAAAAATCTAATTTTTTTGGTCATAAAAAAAAATAATTAAACATTACATTACATAAATAGTTTATAGTTGTAAGTATGATAACATAAAACAGATTTTAACGAAACAGAAGTAAACCTGAGGCGTGGCAATGGTTTCCATTACAACTAAACTGATATAGACAGCTCAGCTCATGGTGTGAGCTCAAGAGTTTCGATTTACAAATATGATGCAGTGTTCACTACGTTCATATTAAATTACATGACTATTGATATTCGATATCTTCTGTTTAATATTTCATTATTTGGCTTTTCACGAAACATGCAAACACTGAAACGTTTTAGTAATTAAAACAATTTGTTATTTCGCCAATTCAAATAAAAAAATCGTGTCAATTCAAATATATATATATATATATATATATATATTTGTATAGCACAACTAAATAATTATCCGAGTGTTATTGGTTCTGAATAAATACACAAATCAGATCAAGGACTTAGAAATTTGGAAAGGAAACAGTCAACAGTCGTGTAGTAAGTTACAATACTGTTTAAAATGTTTAGAAATTATGCAACACTTTTTAAATCACTCTTTATTTTTAATTTATATATATAAAATTTATTATCACAAACCAACTAAATGATTTCAAAGAAAAATAACGTTAATAGAAAAATATGTATATTTTAATTCATACTATAGTCAGTCTGTGAGTTACAACAATTATATTTAAAGAGTGTAAAAGAAGTTGAAAAATGCATTAAAATTCCTTGAAACTGAATGTTTTATACAGAAAGATATAACGTATAAAATAATCTGTAGAAACTTCAAGGAGATTATTTCATTACTTCATCTGACGTTCCAATCATTCCTATCGGCGTTTTGATTATTACTTCAAGAAAAGAAAAGGATAAAATACTTTACAGCTAACTCAATGCACACTTATTGAATGTTACCTTTGATTTATCGTTTATGTGTGGATATTTAATTTAGTGATCGCAGTCATAAAACTTATTGTATACAAAAAGACCTCAATTGGAATAAATATAGCGTTCATATATTTCTGTTACATGAAACAAATTATTTGTGTTCAAAGTTGCACATACGGTTGTAATTTTTTATATGTGAAAGATGTGGCTGTGGCTGAAGTGGTTAGAAAACCGATTAATAAATACTTTAAACTGTTTAACTGGTTTTGTTTTGTGCGCTCTTAATTATATATTTCAGATATAATGAAATATGAACAAATAATATATACATTATTTAAGTCTTTCAAAAACTTTAAGACGCCTTTCAATTTCTTACAGTGCTACAGTTCTAGTGAAATAATCAATTTTCCACGGTATGGAAAAAGGAAATCAATTTCATTGCAATAGTGAAAAATATAAGTGCCCCAGTCTGAACAAACTTGACTAAGTCCTCGAGACAACGGATCTCTTGTCTTATGAAATCCTTGAGTGGACTACCTCAACGATTTTGTTTTTATAGCCCGCTGGATCTAGATTTAAGTAACTTTACGAAGGAACCGCTTTTATAATTGGAATTCTTGTCTAGAGAAATATGCAGAATCTTGATGACCGACACATCCAGGTTATTTAATTTCATAGAATAAAAATAAAATAAACAACTGCTTAGTATTTTTACTTATTTATGGAAAGTGTAACATTCGTGATGTTAAAGTACTTTTTGAACATCGAAATAACATATCCCTCGATCTTAATCTTCGTATTTAAGGAATGGTGGGATACCTAATTATGACTTAAAGGTTGAGATCTATTCAACAGGTCATGATAACACGACTCGACGTGCAAACATACATATTGCAAAGAAGGAATCTCAGTACTTGTTTGTTTGTATGTTTGCGAATTTGTATTTGGAAAATATAAATCCTCAACTTGAAATTGAAAAGAAGGAACTGTTTTTTTTATATTACAGTTGTGATAAGGTTTAATTTTTTTCAAATTCAGGGCGTACTTTAAACGTGTTTATATGTTTTTTTAACTTAAACATGAAACCTAAGTCCTTCAAGGATTAATATTCAGTTACTCAAAGCACTCAGATTGGAGTGTGTTCAAATTAATTAAATTCTCATACATTTGCAGCCCGTTGACTGGAGTAAAGATAATGAATGGAAGGAAATTGTTAGTGAGGTCCATAATTTGCGTATTTTCGGCAGTTACCCCCTTTGTTGGTACGTGTGTGATGCTGGAAGTCATTATTTTTTTGTCAAATTTCAAAGGAAGCGAGTGTTATTTTTTTTTTGGGAAGGGTTCAGATGCACTTGAATTATGACAAAGTGCGAGTTATACAATTTTTACGACGGAACTTATTTCCTTAAAAAAAAACGGATAATCATAATATTCTTTTCAGTACATCTTTTAATTTATTGAACTTGAATCGGTAAAACACTCATTCGGAAACCTTATTATCCGAGCGCCTTATTCATACCCTGTTGTTTATACTGAATATGACCGATCTTTATTTTGAAACGATATGAATAGGTTTGATTTAACTGTTTAAAAATAGCTGAAAATTTTGAATCAAAAATGTGTATAGGAGACTGTTATGTATACGGCGCATAGCTAGGGGCGCGTGGGGTAGGGGTGTGCAATTAAAATTATAATTTTTGGCAAACTCTCCTGCCCCTTGTGACGTGTATCTGTATCTTTGACTTATCCCGCTGGCGATTCAGACCTTCACGCACTGGGTTTATCTTTTTTATCTTTACAATAGTTTATTTTTTGATGCTATTTAATTATAGTTTAATTTTTCTTTCATAACCAGTTAACTGTACATTTATTTTAGATGTTTTGTTTTATAATTTATTATTTTACGTTCAATAGAATTTAAAAGCTTAAAAAAGTTAACTATTAAAATTTTGCTACTCCGAGCGTACCATAATGTGGAAAATAATTTATTCTTAAATTTAATAATACATTTTTTTTTTATTTTGTCTTGATTATATTATTTTTTCAGAAAAAAAAGACAAACAAGTTTATTTATATTAAATTTCTTAAAAAAAAATATGTTTAACATATATTTTGCTCTCAGTGCGCAGAGTTAAACTTGAATTCCGAAAATACGTATCTTCCTAGATTTGGACACCCCCGAATGTCATTGTGCCGTTAGAAGAGCACCCTTTACGATATTTAAATATTCATTTTAACTCTTTAATTATACTTCGCGCATGTGAACCTTCCATTTTACGTTTTTCTTTGTTTTACTTTTTTTTTTTCTTTTAAACCTGCTCCCGGTAAGTGCACCTTTATGTTAATTCGCATTTCTGAAGGCAGATCATAATCATTAACGAAACTAAGAAGCATTTCAATTCCGGATTTTTATTTGACTACCCCGCGATTTCGTATTTAGCTCCCTGAAAGGTTTTGACCCCAATTCATTTATTTATGAGCTGGAGTTTTGATAAGTCCTTAGAAAATAAATAAAGTGACATCTATCTTGAAAAACAGTCGTTATTACTATATGTAACTAAAAAGACTTTTTATTATTAGTAGTACAACTTTTGCTGGCATCATAACAAAGGTTATCATATTATCTCCTTTATACTATTAAAATAGCTAATATAATATTTTTTTAAATCGAAAAAGTCATTATCTAACCAAACTATATGTTGACAAATTAGAGAGAAAATCTGGGATCTATATTTAATGACCTTAGCGTTTAAAAGAAAAAAAAATCAAAGTGTTTAAATTGATTTTCCGAGGCGAGGTGCACATAAGTAGTCACCTGGCTAACAGTTTTACTTGTAATCAATTTACAGTCTCCCCGCTCTTAACGATTTCAAACTCCCGAGCTGAGACAACACTGATGGAGGAATAATGTATTCGGTTGTAAAATTATTAAAAAGGGCTAGTAATTATAGAAGACCTTGTGGTATGACCATTAATATAACTTTGCTTGTTAAAATGTTGTTTTAAACATTATAATACTACAGTGATTTAACTTTACAACATTTAAAAACGATTTAATCAAATATTTCTGCATATTCATATTAACAAAATATCTTTAATGTAAAAAAAAACCGGAAAACGCCACCTTCTCTCGCAGTGCTAGGTACGACATCCACAAACAAAGTTACCCGACCGTGATTACTTTCCCCGCACTGCACTGGGCTGTGTTTATTGGTTTTGCTCCAATAAATGTAGCAAGTAATATTTTATAGTTTATTATCAAATCATACATAAACAACATAACACAAAAATTCGTTAAAAAATATATTCATACTTACATACGCAAACGATTAAGTTATATCTACTATTAGAATAGTCTCTTTAATATTTCCAAATGGAACATGTACTTAAAACCATTTTAATATGGATTAATTTTTTTATAAGCATCTAATAAATTTACATTGTAAAGTAAATTAAAAGTTACAATACCTGTTTATGTAACAATATCTGGCATCATAAAAGATATCTCATAAAGGCAGCATCACACGTAAACAAAAGTCCATTATTATTCATCTACTGGCTGACGAAGCGAAGTCAATGTCTATCTTATTTCTTTTATAATTATTCACGCTGCCTTCTTGAAGGGGGGTTCCCCCGCCTTAGAGGGATAGAGAAAACGTCTTCGGTTTTTGCGGCGTTTGTTTCAAGTTTTTTAGGGGGTAAACCCTTTCCTGAACATGACAGGAATTGGATCATTAAGCAAGCCTACCCATATTTAATTCGGCTCCCTGAGTCTTGTTATGAATATCAACACATTTTTGATGTAGTATTTTATTTCAACAAAATTAAAGTAATTTCAATTTTCTTCACGGTAATTAAATTCTTGTTTATAAAATAATATAATCGTCTTTTTGTATTAACAACTCGTTAATATATGTAATTAGTATGTAGTACAAAAACATTTCCTACAACACTTATGTAACTTCAATAATCTTAAAAACTCATTTCAAATCTATAATTCCTAAACAAAATATGAATTCATTGCATCAATCTTTTCATAAATTCCTTAACGAGTAGTTTATTTAAGTCAGAGCAAATCTCATGTCTAATAAAAAACCCATCAAATCATTCCTAATAACCAATATTGGAATATAGATTCAATACAATAAAAAAACTACGGTAAAACATCGCTAACTCTATTCATAACTCAATATGAACTCGACCTAATCAATTCGAAAGAGAAAAACGGGGCAAAACGAACACACGCATCGCGCCGTCTGCTTATGAAATTATATCGTGGAAAATCTACGGTTGGAAATGTCGACGAATAATTTATACTTTTTTTTTACCAGTGCAAGCAGTTCGTCTGAGACGTAAATGGGTTAGAAAATTGAATGAGCGCATGCCGCAACCAGGTTAGCTTTGAATAAGTATGAGTGTGCTCGGTTTTGGGTACATCTGGCTTTATTTGAACATTTATTTGTTGAATTCGTTTTCTGCAGATTTCGTATTATACGATTCCGTTTTAACTCTGATTTGTTTGCGATATCATAATTTTTTACTTTAGTTATATAACGAATATAACAGTTACTAGCCTTAAGCTACAAAACTACAAATTAGTAAGAACTAATAAATTAATTTATTTAATTCCATACAAAGATATGTGTAGTCTTTAAAATCAGCATTTTAAAATATATAAAATTGATGACTGGATACTTTAAAGATGAAAACAAAACAAATCTTTAAAATCTTTACACAATGTGGTTACTATATAAAGCAACATTTGTAATCAAAGAGAACTACCAAAGTTACAGAAGACCTCATCATGCTCTGCCATAATGCTCTTATCTCTCGTTCTACTAACGACGTCTACATCAAAGATTTCCTTCCATATGTGCGGGAACTAATGAAAAGAGTCGGATCTGTCGATGCCTCGAGACTTACCGATAGGAAAATTAAAATGTCTAGACTGCTGCTTGTTCTTTTTGGTTTATTTAAGACATTTCTTTTGACGTAAGTAACATAATATAGTATTAATGTAAAGCGATTTTTTTTTCAACCCAAAGTTAAGATATTATATTACAGAAAGATTATGAAATTAAAAATAAAACTTTTAATTTATGTGCGTGGAATATATTAATGTTTATAAATTAATAAAAACATTTTCAACTTTTATGCAAATAAGATTATGAAGCCTCAAGCCTAAGGCGATCTTTCTAAGACGTTCTCTTCATTAGCGACAAGAAAAGTGATGTCATTCCGTTGTGACACAGCATGCGAGGGAGATCCGTTCCCCCCGGTGGTCTCTTCGCGACTGACTTGCACGCGGTCACCCCCCACCCCCTTCCCCACAGTGGTGGGGGTGGACGGCTTTCTCTTTCATTTTTCCTTCGCTCCTCAGCTCATCCAGTTACATCGTTCTTATGTTTTATTTTTAATTAAAGCGTACGCAAGTCGACGGCGTAGATCTTCCCCCCCCCGGGGGCGGTGGGTACATACGCGGTGGGTGTTGATGATTTTTCAATGGGGAGAAAGAGTTCCCTCATTTTCTTAAGAGAAAATTGCGTTTTGTTTTCGAGTAGTCGAAGTCTGTCGTAATCGCTTTTGTTTTGTAGAAGTTCTTCGTCGTTCCCGTGCATGTGGACGTTTTTAGGAGTACCGTAAATTGTGTAGTTTAAAGTTGGAGTAAAATTGTTAAGACGTCGGGGTAGTTACGATGGTATGCATTGAAAATGCTTTAAGCGAGGGCTTGAAATTATTCTATATCGACATTGTTATGAATCTTGCAGTACAAATAGATTTTCTTACTTTATTTTATAATAATTTTGTATACCACATAACATCTAAGACATTATCTGCTCAACAGTTGAAATTGTAATACAAGCCTGTTTCTCCGACTTATATGTATAATATGTATTATTTGTTTTCATATTGCAGACCAATGTTTGTTACATTCTTAAATTACACTCACACATGCGCAACACATTATCCTCGTCTCAAAAGTTAATGTAATGAAAAACAAAAAGGGCCAAGAAAAGGGTGCGTTAAGTTCCACCGAAAAACGGGAATTTGTAAGAAGTTGCCACCCCAGCCTCCCCGGGGGACACTGCCCCCTCGTGTGCGAAAATAAATTGCCAAGAATAATAATTATAATGAAAGCGAAAGAACATATAAATTAGTGGGGACGCCTCGAGACGAACACAAATGCTAATGTGTGTGGAAGCGTATACTTCCAGCTGCCACTCTCAAAAGACAACAATACAGTACAAAACACATGAAGTAACATAATATTGAAATGAATTTTAAAAATATCAGCTAATATAACGTTTTAAACGTGCATTAAGATGACCCTCCCTCATCCTTGAGTCATTATCAGCTAATGGACATAACGGAGCCACTCCTACGACGATGTGTTAATTGTATAATAATTTGCTTGCATATAAAACAGATATTGAAAAATATAAGGTTGATTTTTTATAACAATTTTCGTTTTATAGCCGTAGTATCAAATCCTATGACATTTTAAAATAACTAATAAACGTTTTTGTTTGACAAAGTAGCCTTATAATGTCTGATTTGTGTTAAACAGAATGTATGTATAATTATATGTAGATAACGAGGAAAAATTATATTTATTATAGTATTCATATTGGTTATATAAAACCCTTCCTAAGGCAGACATCAATTAAGCTTAGCAGAATTGAATAAATGTAGAACGAACACTGAGAACATCGCTTTAAATGAGTTAATGTTTAATAAAGATTAACGTTCATTTTATATGTTGCCAAAAAAAAATCAACAAACATCAAAGATAAGTTGTAAGAACTGCAATATAAGCTTATATATTCAAAACACAAACAGGATATTAATCAACATATATCTAACATTGACAGCCTTAATTAATTTTTAAATTAAAAAAAATTCTTTTTGTACATTAAATATAAATCGGCGCAGCTCACATAATACACCCTCATACAACAACTCAATACATATTTCTTACGCGATCGCCGGGATGCGAAAAGGGGGAATGAAAAAAAAACTAATTAAAAAAGCAATCAAGGTTTTCTTGACGGCGCTCACGTTCGCCCATATCGTCTTACCCCCACTTCCTGGGGTGATTTCCCCCTGCCACCCCAGCTCACCCTTTGAAGGGTGGCAGGGGGAAGTGGTACTAGATTTACGTAACACGTTTAAAGTGTGTTTTGATGAAGTAATCATCTCATTTCCCCGGACTACGTTTAAGAATTTTGCGGCTCGGACTCACGGCGACATTTCCCTTTTTTTTCACTTCAACTCTTTAATCCGGATTTCTTAACGAGTTGCTATACTATAATTTCAGTGGGTAATTCTCGAAATTCATTTTGCGAGTGTATTGAATTTTTTTTTGTGGAATATTTAAGGAAAATTTGCCACCTTAACGATAAACGTCCTCAATTTCGAAAATTTGTTTTTAGTCACTATTTGGCATTAGAAATTTCTAGATGAAAACGCTCTTTTAGAATTGAATATTTTTCTATTGAAACATACCTACATAAGTTAATGAAAGGTTAAAAATTAAAAAAATATTAATTTTAATTGTTTCTTTTTCACCGAATACAATTTTTTTTCATGATTATGGATGAAAAACAATTATATTTATCGATATTATATATAATCAAACACTCTCAAACGTTGTGAAGGAATGTTAAATTTTATAGTACATATTTTAATGAAAATAACAAATACGAAAAAAAATTTCTAAACATTACAATTTCATGGTCTTATTAAACTTGTTTGGTTTTGGATTAACTAACTGATTATTTTATATAATACATACATAACTGGTGTACATTAAGAATTTTTTTTTTAAATAAATATATGACATAATATTACTTATACAAGCAATATATTTACGCACACATATTAATTATCAATATTTTTTTTATTATATGAAGGCTTGCAAATATAAAATTTATTTACAATATATCTTCATATAATAAATTTATCTATTTATAGTCTACAATCGATAAAAGTATTGAATATATAACAGTTTAATGCAATTATATCACATAGCAGCGAAACATTATAAAGTAAAACTCTTGAATAGGCTTTAAATTAACAAGATCCTCTATTTGACCCTTATCCGTTACTTTATTCAATATTTATGCGACTGTAATTGCATGACTAAAATACGTTTCGTTTTTATTAAGAAAAATGCTTTGCTACACATAATAAAGTAATTGGAATTCCTTCTGTCCTTTAGAGTCATCCTGTCCTAGATACAAGTGGCAAGACATGAATCTGGAAAAAATTATTAACATTGCATCTTAACTGAATATACATAGAGTTTAAATTTCTATATAAAGCTGGGTTGGTTTATTAAAATACTGTGGCCGTACAGGTACAGACTACAGAGGTAGAAATAAAAACGAGCCAAAGCAGTTACTTTTATGAGGGCGCGAATAAGATGTTTCGGACTCTGTCTAAGGAATGAGGTGATGAAGGCAGCTTACACTGAGATACAAACACGCTAAAGATATTTTAAATTAATACATTACATGATTTTCACTATTTTGTATAGAAATAAAATCAAATTTAGTGAAATCCTTTGGGAATTGAAATAAAAGATACAAAAAATATAATCCTACGAATACCATAAAACAACAATTTTAATATTTCTTGGTCAATGTTAGCCAAGATGCACGTTAAAGCACACTGAGATGATTGGGACACAGCATTACTATTACTAAAATATAAATTAAAATTTACAACATAATTTCATTTCTTTGTACGTCGATTACACGAAAATAATAAAATGCCGTTCTAGAGTCGTAAGAAGCGTCGTTGGAACAAAGCGGGTGCTCGCTCAAATAATTTGTATCAATTTGTAAAAATGCACCTACCTTGGGGGCTCCTATCTTATAATGTAATAATTACTAACAGCTCTTTAAGCTTTG
Organism: Danaus plexippus; assembly: GCF_018135715.1. Lineage (NCBI taxonomy): Eukaryota > Metazoa > Arthropoda > Insecta > Lepidoptera > Nymphalidae > Danaus > Danaus plexippus. Next base: position 1,758,246 of record NC_083548.1, on the reverse strand, counting down.
GACTTTTAACACACGTTCTCTTTGGTGGTCTAGCGAGAAATTCTGTATTAGTTATTCACTTTTAATTCTGAAACCCAAAGCTTATATATATATATATAAATATTGTATGTATTACCTTTGAAGAAGATCTTGCATTGCTTCAATGGTGTTTAACATCAGTAAAAGTTTCACAAATCACTTTAATACAAAGTCCTAATTTGACGAAAACGATGAATTCTCGCTAATATTTCTTATTATCATAATTTAATAGCCCTGAATGAAATTTACACATGAGACATAAATGTTATCTTATTTCTAAAATCTTTTAGACGTTACATGGTTACGTAATGTGAGTTTCACAGTGGCTTCAACTGAAAAAAATAATGACAAAACAAAAGTTTTACGAAAACAGTAAATCCATTTAAAATTATTTTATTCCAATAATAAAACACGGACGGAAAATTAAATTATACCCTTATTCATTCCACAATCAAAATTCTATTAAATCAGTTACAGCAGCTTATTACTGTTTACTCGCATTCGTATGTGAACAATTGAGTGTAATTATATGGCTCGTTGATTCTATTGTTTGATGTAAGCCCATTTAAAACGTCGTGTAAAACAGATCTTATATGATAATGAACAATGTTTCTGATATTTAATTTCATCCTCATATAAAACGTTTGTATTGAAGTTGTATTTTCAATTTGTATATTTATTATTCACAACATCTCACAATGTTTTGCAAAAGCTGTATTTGCAACGTTATAAAAGTTCCCATCATTGTGATGCAAAATGGTTAATCGGTATTCCTGAACGATTACATCCAATTGGTTGGACGCGCACGTTCGCGTCACGCGCGAATATTGCTTGCCCAATAACCTAATAAACAGATTTCTGTTGTCTTTTTACGTCTTACAACTCCTTTGATATATACTCTTTAAATATAGGTTTTTATTAAAATTTTAAGTCACATTATTATAGTATTGAGAGGTTTTAACAACAAGTAACGTTATTGTAGCTATTATTGATGTTGTTGAACATTATTTCTATACAGTACAAATAATTTTAAATATGTTGGTTTTGAACCTATGAAGATGTTAGGGTCGTTACTCGTGTCAAAGGTTGATAAATATGCAATATCCTTTGATCGATCTCGTATCGATCGTGTTTGCAGAAACCAGGCAACAGGATCCGCAAACCTGTCCTGGTATCAAGCGACATATATGGAACATCTAGTTATGGAGGGATCTTAATAATTTTGACGTGTTCCGAGCAATGTAGGAAAATTATAGATGGCGCTGTAGGAGATGGTTCTATGTTTACATTCCGGAACGACGTTAGGTGATCTGAGGTTGTTTAGGAGGGCAAAGGTTATGTGTGATTACGATCTCGTCTTGTCGAGAATTGATTTTATTGGGTCCCGATCTTAATTTGTATGATTTTAGAATTCCTGATTGCATAATAAGCTTACAAATGAAATCGAATCGCATCTATGTGTATTTATTTGATATTTTTTCACCAAAATCACGAAAGAGGAATTGTTACGTATAACCGGAATAATCAAATAAATTGTTAGCAATAAGTATGAAAAACCTGATATAATTTAAACTCAAGATGATAAAATAATTGTGATTATATAAAATGCTGTACAAAAAAAATCTATTTCAGTCTTCAAATTAAATTTTATAACATTTTAGGGGCACGGAAACAATTCCAACTGAAAGATTTCTTTGTTTCGTCTTTTGTATGCAACCCTTACTTAACCTAAGAATCCATACAATCTAGACAGACTTGACAAATAATGTGTTGGGGTGAACGTCACCAACTCCACGCGTACTTATTCAAAGAATTATATAAATCTTAAATTCAAATAGTGCTTTATTTCACGTATTACGAAATGTAAAATTTAAATCTAACAACAGATGAACTTAAACTTACAGCACAAAATAATTCATTAAAAATTAAATTCAAGAGATCTTGCATGAAGGATTGCATTTGCGTCGACAATATTACTACTATTGCGTTTATCTTCATATCTGTCAAGCATAAAGGCAATTGTTATAATGGCGATGTATTACCTCCAAAACATCAGACAAAGCCAAGCTAAAGTTGCGTGGTTCACAATGGCTTGCAATCGGGTCCCAGATCAGAATAAGGGTATGGATCATGCTTGAGACGCTTACACACACGAAGGCTATATATATGTAAAGCAAATTACCCAGAAAGAACCTTATTCTTGTGTTACGAACAATTCAAATAATTTCTTTTTAATGGAATAGAAAATATTATTTTGATATTATAATGACGGTTGTGGGGTTGTGGATGTATGCAAAAATTAAATAGTTTCTTTGATAGAATTATTCTAAAATAATTAAGATAAATACGATAGCGTCATTATTGTAATTGCTCAGTGAATGTTAAATAACTAGACATCATTTATAGTATATGATCCAATGAATTGAAGAGTTGTCGTTCAGTTAATGATCTTGTAACATATTGTATATGGTCTATTAGACTGTAGACCGGATGATCTTGATACGGCGTGGCCACTCGTGATTTAGAGCAATGCTCAAGAAATGGTCGTCCATTTGCACGACGAGCCGGGGTCGTGATGCAGGCGTTTGAAGAAATGTAATGCAATAGGTACGGACTGCAACTATAATAACTAAAATAACGTTCATACGAACTGCCGCCGGCACCGATATATGGAGTGATTGTCTTTACTGTGCTTGGTGGACTGATTTTATGCAAGCTGTTTATACATTTGTGGGTTATGTTTAAGTTTCACTAGAATCAGTAGTGACATCTGTAGTTTTGTTTGGATGCAAAATAACTATAAATTATACACCAAAACGGCAACCACCATACGTGCTGTTATACGTTATAATTGAACCATTATTAATGTTTATATTTTTATAAATATGTATGTACATATTTTTTCATTCTACTTATTAATTATAGTTCGGGGATGCATTAAGAATTTATTGACTTTCTTGAGACTAAAGTATTCTGTGTGTTAAAATGTTATACACAGTATGGTACAAAATTATTTGTCACTTGGTTTATTATAAAACAAATAAACATCTTATTAATACGAAACTTTTAAATTAAGTGTGTGGAATAATGGATGAGTGATTTATTCCTTAGTTATATTGATAGCACAAACATCTTGGCAGTTAAAGAATACTAGAAGAAATATATTCGATAGACTAAGTAACCATTTTTAAAATGAAATCTAGAAATAAATAAGAAATTAACAAAATATTACCACATTTATTTATCTCGAACTATCTTCAAGGCTCAGCTAATAAAGAGATAGGTTTTAATATGTATGTACTTAGTATTAGAGCAAAAAACTTCTTAACAAGTACATAGGTTGATAAGGAGATTTTTTCGTATAATCACTAGTTACAATCGCATAGTATAAAACAATTCTTCTGATTAGGTATCAGTTTTATTATAACAGAAGGCTATATAAACACGATAATTGAGACAGTTCGTTCATATGCATTTTTATTTATACAATTTTGTTTGATTTCGTTAACTAAAGATATTTGGATTCTTCATTTCTTAACGTGTAAAACAAGTTTACACCCTCGTAAAACAACGTCAACATAGTCGGTATTATATTCAAATTATGCAGCATGTTATTTTCCATGTATTTAATATTTTAGCTTTGGTTTGGAGGAAATAAAACACACAGATTATGTGACTGAAGTATCATCCAAGAATACGTAAGCAACATAAACAGTGTGAATTGAGAGGTTAAGCCTTCCTTTTATATATGAAGATAAATTTCGGCTAACGAGCGATTGGCACCTGAAGGGAAAGTCGTTAGAAGGCCCACTTGAGGTCACGAAGCTGTATCCGTCTTACCGAAATTGACTCCTGGGATGGAGCTTACAAGAAATAGACTGGTCACGAAAAATACACACAATATGCTCGTTAATATATGTAATTATACTTCTGAGTTGAATTTATTATAAAAGTTATTTTAAATCATCATTTCCTTTCGTTATTTTTTGGTTAAATATTTTCCACTTCAAAATGTTATATGCTTATATTTTATTATATTCTAAGAGAGAAACTAAATAAGATTTATTTAAATCGATATTATATTCATCAAATAAATTTATTTTATGTGCTTGCTGAAGGTTAATTTCTGATTGATGAAAAAGATTTTAAATTCTTGCTTTAGTAATAACAATGCCTTTAAAAAAAAACTTTTATTTTTATATATATAAATTTATATTTTTCTTATTGATATTTTGCATAAAAAATCATTTTCCACCTCTAAAATATAACAAAATCTATGAACATCTGGAACGGCGCTAGTAAGAATTTCCGAACTGTAGTTAAGTGTACAAATTACTTAATTTAATGTTAAGTTGGCTCCGATCACTCAAGGGTCATTAGAGTTGGCATGTCTTTGTTACTATTAAAATATATTAAGCCAATATTGTCATTCTGAAATAAAAACTCGCTTTAAAATAGCCATAAAATATTTGTAAGATAATTCCAGTGACAACGATTTCTTTATAATGAGTATAATCTCATAGTCCCAATATCATTCTGAACAGTTAACTAAATAATTTAATGACATTCTTATGAAACGACTCAATGAGTTAATTAATATGAAATTCATACAAATATTAACCGTAAGTTAGGTATATATAAAAGAAAATGCAAATATAATATAGAGCTCCAATTATAATATGTACCACATAAACTAAGAGATGTTATAATTTAAATTCAGGACCCGAGGTAGAGTCTGGGTAGAGACGGACTAATTTCAAGAAACCCCCACCTTGTAATGCATGGCTCTACATTTCGGTCAGTCGGAATTTAATATCTGCCTCATATACAAACGTTTCGGAGTTACAATCCCATTCGCCGCTCTTTGCTTCCTTGGTTTAGGTGTACAGGATGTTTTAATTGCATTTGTTTCTATTAAATAAACTTCATCAATTATAATTTTATACGTACAATGCCTTTACATAGATTTAAATAGTAAGTTCTCAACAGTGTATCAGTTTCTTTTGTTTATAAACAGAGTTAATTGCAATTATCAGTTAGTTTACATAATAGATAAATTAAAAAATCTTTTAAAATTATGCAAATGAAATCAAGTAAGATGACCCCAACTTCTAACAGAACTTTGAACATCCCGTCAGAACTAAATACACCAACGCGCCAAGAAATTACTGACGCTCAAAATATCTTAGTTATGACCACTGTCCGGCGCAAGGCTTACGTTCGCCAAGTTTACCCCCTGAGGCATATTTACCCCCTACCCCCTCGGTATTAATAAATCTATCTGTGCATATTCGGGAGTTAAAGACAGAGATTCAAATAGCTTTTGATAGTAAATAGTTTAGAAATTTTCCTTTTTGATTTATCTCTACAGACTTTTACGAGCAAATAATAACATGAATCGATATTTTATGTTCTTTAGTGTAACTATTGATTTAAAATTTGTTAAATAAGGAGTATTGTTTAAAATTATTATTACCTTTTTATTTGATGCTTTTCACTAACAAATAAGATATTAAACTGAAATTAGCATTAGTGTTAATTAATCACATTCCATCCTTGTTATACGTAAAATATTCTATTAAGTTATTGTAGTAGTTTTGGGATATGTAAAATATATAGGGACCCACCCTTCAAGAATCCCACACACACTAAATCAATTGCTAAGAACAAGATGTCCGAGCGGACAATAGCTCTGTATGAATCCAATTTGCGGAATTCTATAGTAATATTGAAATATATGCAAGTCTTGGCTTAGTTCATGCCTCGAGATGAAATTTAATTAGCGTAATTGGAATAGGTTTGTACTGAAAGTAATATTTGTGTGAGAATAGTTCACGATCTATGATTTAATTTTGATTGAAATTAAATTTATAATGATTCTGATTTGATTCAGTAATAATAATAATAAAAAAAAATATTTTTTAAATACGCTGATTTAGAACGTGTTCGATAAAATGTCAATTGCTCTAATTAAAAAAATCATATCATAACCTTCAATTGACACACAGTTAAAAGTTATTTAGAATATTTTACAAAAATAACTCCTATGTTAGCCTTACTGTTCTTTTTAATGTTACTGAATTCAGTTTTTTTTATTTCCTCTCCTTATCGTGTGTAAATAAGTCCATACTTCTTAGGAGAGTAAAAAGAAGTCTCAAATGTCTGTAAGTGTAAAACTCAACTAATTCGGCTTATGATAACACGTGTTTTGATGTTACGCAAAAAGCTCTAGAAATAGATCCTAATAACTTCTTTTGCAATTTCGAATTTAGAAACGGCTTGATATTTACGATTTTGTTTATGGAGCCTCTATCTCTATTCATGGAATCGTAATAAATGGAAGTACCTCAAGAATTCGTTGTTAAGCAATCGTTATACAACTTAGAATATTCTATCATCCAGCGCCCATAGGGTCGAAACCACTCGTAAATTCCAAACGTCTTCAAATTCAACTATTTCCAACTATTGGTCAATTGTAGATATTAAGAAACTAGAAAAGACATTTGCAAATATTATGAAAATAAGGTAATTGAAACTTGTTTAGTTCCTATTAAGAATATATGTTCATCTTTTTCATGGGCAGACGAGATGTGATCACGGTTGCTGAAAAGTAAGCGAAACCTCGGGAGTATGTAGTTTTAACAAAAAATTAAGCAGGCGTAGTATATCCGAAAAATATTAGTTTCATTTAAAAGACTAAAACTCGCGAAAACGTTCATCTTTACTAATCGAATTATTAAATTAGAATTCATATTAAGGTAAAAAGACAATTATAAATTTTCATTTGAAAACTCAAAACAATTTCAAATTAACATTAAGATATGCCTGAATACTGACAATAAGAGTTTTTGTAAAGTTTTAATGTCTATTTGATTGTTTTTGATGTTCTGAATAAACAAACTGATTAATTAATAGTTGCTACGTCCAGTAATAATATCTCTATGTGCATCAACTATGTCTTGCTTTTACACGGAGCGCGTTATTATTGTGCCTCTGTCAACGGAATATGAAATGTATTGGAAGTTGGGATGAGTCCCCCTTGACCCGGGTGGTCAGTTACGATTGACTTTCATAACGCTGCAACCCTCATTTAAAGATACTCTCATTGAGAAATAATCTCAATTTACTTTATTTACACAAACAATAAACTCCCACAGTATTTTCAAGTCACATGCAATACTGTTCTATATGTAAAAAATAAAATATTTTTCAGTAAGATGAGAAAATAGAATTAATAGACTTTAGTGATTAATGAGACTATTTTAATATTCATTATAATTATATTGTATTTCTTATGCTAATTGATAAGATTTTTCATGTTGGTCCTTCTTCATTTCAGTTCAAGGCGTCTTCAGACGGACCCTGAGGTGCGGGCGCTAAGATTTAAGGTAACTATAGAGCTGTCTGTATGTCTTTTGATGTGGAAATCTCCGTGTTTTGGTTTGCAAAATGAGAAATTGACGTAATTACGCCATTACATTTGTCGCTTGAACAATAACATCAATGAAACATCGATGATAAACTCAACTAAATTAAAAATATGTTAGGAATAATTCCTTAGGTTTTAAAAGTAGTTAATTTTCTGACGTTACAGAATTATAATATACTGCATACATAATTTCTTTCAGATACTCCTATAGATTTTGCATTACTGATTAACAAAGATATACAATTTACAGCAATTACAATATTATTAAGATATGTGCACTATTTAAAAATTAAAAAAAAAAACCTCAAAAATTTGATTCGGAATATATAGCAACAATTTTAAACAAACTCATCTCAAGATAGCTATTGTTTGAGTTAGACTCCACCTGGTAGGTGCGATATACAAGTAATAAGCGTTAAGTATAATTTCTATAGTATTAATTTAGTTTAAATCTCTATATCATGTTTCATAATATTATTTATTCAATCACTGGCTATTACACGGATTGGTTTGGTGATAGGTTTGTATAATAGTTTGAAATGAATTTAAAAACAATATCTCTTTGATTTGAGACTTCCAAAAAATAATTAATAAGATTGGAATCGTAAGAGCTATTAGACGAAATCTATTTTGAATTTTATACCCAAGTAAGTGGACTAACAATGTTAAGTTATAAATTATGTAAGAATTAACGCAGACGTTATCATTTAATTCCTTGAACCATAACGGATTATCTTAATGTATTTATATGCGGTCAAAGCTAATTTTCGTACAATTGCCGTGGTCAGGACTCGGGGTCTTATGTGGATGAAGTGAATAATGTTTACGTTGAAGCCAGGGGCTATTTTACTTAGAATTATATGCAAATACTGAGGAAGAGGTCCTATTTGTGGCTGTTAATATTATATAAATATACATTTTTCTTAAACTATCAAATGAATGTGAAATAATGTAAAATTATAGTTATTTTCGCAAGCTTTCCTAAGCATACGATTTAAATGGATTAGTTAGTACGGCTTTAAGTTTTAAAATAATTGTTAAGGAAATGAGAAAACACCATCATGTATATATGATTGGTATTTTTGGAAGTATAATTCAATGTTTTAAGCTAAAAGTATTTGATTTCTTTGTGATGTGAACTGTATAAAGCAACAAAATAAAAAATATAAAATACTCGAAAAAAAGTATATGGTTGAGGAGCATCGCATTGTTTTTAATTTGTCCACTCGAATATTTGCATCAAAACTAAAAACAATGGCAAGTAGAGACAACTTTTTGCCACCAGAAATGAAAGACTCGCAAATAAACACGTTTCTTTCAATTTAAAAAATACGAAACAATTTTTTAACCAAAATTATCGGATTTTCTTTCGTTGGATGTAAATGTGCGGATCCACCAGCAATCCAGTTGTTTTCAGTGTTTAAAATTTTTTAATAGTCTTTTTTTGTGACCACTTGTTGATCGTTTTGTTATGTTTTCGGGCGTGTAATATGAATTTTTTGTTGAATATATTTCGTATTCTTCCGTTTTTAGAGGTTATTTTTTTCAGTTTTTGCTGTTTCAAATGATATTGGCTGGATTTATAACAAGTAAAATAAAATGAAAACCTTTGGGACTTTGAAAAGGATTTCAGAACTTTTTGTAATCTGACCATGAATATAACTTATGTAACAGTTCTAAGTAAAACGCAGCTAATTTCAAGAGCCTACCTTATCTTGTTGTAAGTTCGACGTAGCCGTCATTTGTCTTCGTCAACGTTGCCCGGTGATCATTTATGCCACAGCACACCCTACCCTTTCGTTGTCAACATACGGGATATACTTACATCGAACATATACGATCAACAGCAAACATTAACAATTTAACATGATGTTAGATTCACAAAATAAAAAAGAATACAAATCTAACATACTTTCCCTTTCAAGGAAGTTACCACATAAACGGGTAATCTAAGAGAACGGTAACACAGTGTGTTTTAAATAAACTTCTTGCATATATTGCGGACGCGTGTGTAGTAATAAGTGTCACTCCGGCGAGTCCATAATTACGATATAGACTGTATTTTATTAGCATATGAAATTTCGTGATTATATATCCATTGCCGGTCATTAGATGTTATTGCCTTGATTTTAATCAGCGGTTGTAGCCAGTCCTACAACATTATTTAAACGCGAAAATCATGAAATTCTATGTTTTGAAATTGTGTTAAATGTTATTTGCAAAATAAGAAAGAAGTGTATAGTATATGTGCGATATTAATTAGTTTATATTTTGGTGCTCGGCAAAATATCTTCACGTATGTCGTTGCTAGAAATATTTGGTAGACGGCGTCCCTATTCCAATGTACTGTAGATCGTATTTTCTTTGACATATGTGGTAAAGGCATGACTCCTAAGTTTTTGAAGGAAATTGAAGATGCTCTTTTGGAAAAGTGTACGATGACATTGCGTTTTGCCAAGCCAAAGAATGAATTTGTTGCTTTGTTTTTGCCTACGAATAAAATATTTTCTATAAGACCAATCAAACGTTTTGAACAAATATCCTTTAACATGACCTCAAGCACGTGTATTGATTAGCAATTACCAAACGAGAACGATCCAATTATAATAGAAACCCTCTTTAATTACTGGACTAACATTATTTGCATGCGTCCGTTTGTTTTTCGGATTTGCCACACTCCGATGACTTCAGAACAATAACTTGGTCAAGATGTTTCGAACAGTTAATTTACTTTGATAAGGGTCGGACCCCTTCAAGACTTCAGGTGGTCAGTATCTGGGACAAATATTGAAACTATGAGCTTGAATTGTTTAAAATTTATGCCTCTCGGCTATTCTTAGGATTAAAATAGGATTGACAGTAGTTGAACTTACTTAGGATCTGTATTAAACAGATTAAGAAGTATAAAAACACCAACCTACTGTATATAATTCTCGCAATATCTTACTTTATACAAGGAGTCTGTTATAAAAATTCAACAGAACGAACAAGAAGTATAATACAGCAACACATGCTTCCTGGACCGAGATTAAAAAGGAACCGATTTAAATAGCACTTTTAATAATTAAGATACAAACAATGGGTATTGTAGCTATTGTCTTTAAGTTTTAGCGGTTGTTACTCGCAAATAAAACTATCTTATTCGGCTCTGCGCTGTCCTTAAAAAGCGTAAATAAAAATATACACTGAAGTGCTACAGTTAATGAAGAGACGTTAAAGAAACGAATGTTAGAATGCGTAGAACACTATTTATAATATTTTTTTAATATTTAAATATAAATAAATGATATGATAATATCTAAATATAAGAAACGTTGTAATGGTAAAAATTCTAATTTCTCTTACATTTCATAAAATGTCTTTATACATGAATCAACTAATTAAGTAAGGATGTAATGTAACAAAAATGACAAAGAAGAGACAAAACGACTAACATTTGGAGCTAAAAATTATCCTATATCTAAACAATACATAAACGGGCAAAACAAAGTCGCCACGCAATTATAAATTCCGCGTCACTCGGCATTGGAACAATGAAGTTAATCCATCAGACCTAGTCCTCGGGCGCGGGCTGATAAGACGAGCCCGTATTCCACCCGTCTTGGCAACTACCCTGGCAAAGCATAACAAACAGACAACCCAACATATATTTTATACATATGTAACCTATCATTTTTGATCATTATAGAATATGACAATGAAAGTAAATTCTATTTTAAATACAGCTACAGTGTCTTTCTTAAGACAAAAATATTTACCAAAACTTAAGAAGACCTAACAAAATCTAATATGTATATGCATAGAAAGCACAACATTCCAATGTAAAGAGAAAATTTATCTGTATAAACTTCTCGAAGGAAGATGTTAAGATATGTCGAAGAAAAAAATACTTTGGGTCATTGACAAAGTTATATAGTTATATTTAAGGATTTAAAATACAATGTAGGTATAAACCTCCAAGCTTCGTACTCTCTTCATAATAATCTATGGCGTCCATTCCTTAAGACCACCCTTCCGATTGTGACGTCCACCTGGGCCTATCGTATGAATATTAATTCAACTATATCTTGACCCCTGTCCAAGAACGGCTTGACGTATGAATTTCTTAGGGAATAATTAATGGTTCTAGGTTATTTGATTGCTTACTATCCTGTTTTATGAATATTCAGTTGCATGATTTATGCGGAATTTTTTATGTGAAAATTGCGGACTTTTCAAATGGAATGCAAATGTAATTATCATTTGATTTTTTTATCACTACGAATGTATAAAACATATTGCAGTTATGAAACATTTTGTAAATTAATTTCACCCAGACAATTCCGTATCAGTGGTAAGTATAAATTTTCACTGTGTTATATGAGGGCCTACGAACACATTTATATATCTTAGATGTTTAGACAAACCCTGTATTATATCTTAGAATTATTAATTTGGTTCAGCCACATTTCACGGCTGTTATTTCAACCCCTGCTATGTATTCCGTAACGCTCGGTCAGTTCCTACAAATATTATTTTAATTGATTAGCCTTAGCTAAAGAACGGTTGGCAACGTAGAAATAATTTTTGTTGCTACACTATTTTTAATTTCGATATAAATTTTATGTTATAACTTGAACAATAAGTATACTTCAAGTATTCATATGTTATTAAGCACATAATCTGAAATAAAATCTTCTACGAAAAAAAGAAATATTTTAAATTAATCTCATTTTCTATGACACGATGCGCTGTACGAATAATACAGTTATTTTTTTTTAATCTATGAATTTATTTTGATTTAAATGGCAATCTAAGTTCTTTAAAAAAATTCGTTCGTTTATCTTTCATTGGGTTTAGCAGAAAGGAGCAGTAGGCCTCTTTTGCAGGCGTAACTTCAATGGAATTTTTTCATTTTGGAAACAAGAACAAGTCACAAAGAGCCTAAACTTGAAGAAAAAGTTGGATGGTGCCGTAGTTCAGATGGAGCAGACGTATGAGTTGGTGCGTTGCTGTGGTGAAAAAGCCCTTTTTCTTTTGACAAAAAATATCGTGATTTCAATAATTCAGATTCAAATTGGAAGAATAATTAACGTAGCTATCGTTTCCTTTTTGACCTTATCCAGTAAATCGATATGTACCAAGCCTTGTCTAGATGAACATGGTTATAACTTTTTCGGCCTATATCTGGCGCTAACAAATTCTGTATCCATTACGTAACTTTCGCATGTCCAACATTGTATGCAAGAGGTCTTTTTATAAGTCTACTGTCTCAACTACCTGTTAATACAAAATCATATATTATTATTTCCTAATCTTTAGTGGTAGCTATTGTGGCACCTGGTGAGGCTTATCAGAAACCAACGTGCAAGGACTTAGATATTTATTAAACACATATTGACGGTCCCATCGGAGTACAAAATGCTCATATACATCACTACAGAAAGATAAAGTTAATGGAACAAATCGGTGAAAATGTTCAAAGCGATAAGTATTTTTTCTCTAGATAGTGTTGCAAGCAGACGTTGACGCTACGTATTTGTTGGACACCTGAGTGCAACAAATCGTACATAATCTTAAAAATAAACGCCTTTAATATAAATAACCAATGAAACAAGTAAAAAAAATTATATTTACTGTGAATATTCGCATTCGTATACCAGATTGAGAGAAACTTAAATAATGTTTAGATATAAATCAATTTATTATACAGTGAAAATGTTCCAATTACCGAAAGTTATTCGTAACATTGAGACAAACATATATACGTAAACGTAGTTATACATAGAAATAATACCGAACCTCAGTGAAACGAATTACGATGTCATTTGCAATATAAACTTAACATATCACGCAAACCCTTTAGTTCCGAGACTTCTAACTGTAGGGTCTCAACTTGTCCCTAACCTACAATAGATTCTAAATTCAAAATATATGTCGCCATTCCATCTAGTTCCGGTCGAGTTTGAATATCCGTCCAAGTTGGGAATCCGGCGGAAGCAGCAGCATGGCGTCTTTATCAGAACAATTAACTGTCGATAGTTATTCAAATGTAGTTAGGGGTGACCCACATTGTATGAAAACTAAATATATTTTACAAACACTGAAAATTTCTAGTAAGTAATAATATTATAAATATATGTTTATAATAAGATGAAATGAAAGGCTTTCAATAACTTAGCCTTATTTTTAGGATAACACTGTAAAACTAGAAGTTGATAAAAAATACCAGGATAACGTATAATACCGTCGATAAGTAATAAAGCCAACATGGAAAATAAATATAGAATATTAAAAACTAGACATCAACAAATATAAAAGTCGAACAAAAATTAAAGAGGTTTTATAAAGTTACTTGTCGCAAGAATAACTTGAAGAGGAAAAAACATTTCTTGCGGACCAAAAAGAATTTAAATGTTGTGTTCACTGCATTTGAATGTATGACGAAAATATGTTTTAAATTTCGCGACAATACGTATCTACAATTAATTTACTCGACAGCATAATGGAAATAAGCAGAATATTTCACATTCTGAATCGAAAGCAATTTTAAAGTAACCGACTTCTTCACGATAATTTTTTTAAAGATAGCTTATCTTTCCCTGAAGTATTTTGATGAATTTAAAATATAAGCCTATTATTAATTTAACAAGAATAAAAAGGATTTTTGCTATTTAAACTGATATGGATTTTGATCCACGTGGATACTACGAGCTTTATGAGAACTGATAAGTCGTGATAAGAAAAGTTTTGCCTTATAATGACGACAATTAAAACAGGTAAAGCCGACTGTTTAGTATAAATACGTCTAAGACGAAGGTTATTTAAGCGGTACCATATTTCAAGTAACCCGAAGGTGAAGCGAAGGGTTGTATAATTGTAGGGTGGTCACTGTTTGTGATTTGTAAATGGGTTTAGACCTCGGACCTTCCTGACGAGGATATATCACGTTCCTTAGAAGATAACTTTGTGCTCAAAATAATATAGAGATGATGAAACATTATCAATTCAATTAAAATACAGATTAATTTTGAATTGATTGGTTTCTATTATTCATAAAATGATTTGATAAAAAATAACGTTCAATTAAATATATTTTTAATCACGGAATTGACAACGTGTTAAATTATATTGTTATTTAAATAATATCGAAATTACTTCTAGCTAAAAATATTAAAATGATGTTTTAAAGGTTTTAAAGCGATGAACATAACCCCTCTGTATGTGTCCCCACCATTACAATTGTCTGTCCAGATATCTTAAAGGGCGCAAAGGTTCCCGCAAATTGCCAAAGTAAGTAACGTCCGAACAGAAATACATTATCTGGAGAGGAAGGACGATGGGAGATTTATTGGTTTCGGACCTAAAGACTGACTTGACCATTTCCGTTTAGGCGTTAGTTGTTAAGACTACTTTAATACAGGATTACATCTGTATCTGTTACTAAGTCATTTACAATGACGAATTGACATGTTACAGTCAACATCAGGAACTAAGTAATGATTAAAATTCAACTAACAGTGATATGATTTGAATGATAAATCTTTTACGTTTTAAAGAATATTACTTAATATTTAAAGACAAGAATTCTAACAAGATTTAAATAAAATTTTAACTTAAAAGTGTATATACTTTTCAATACAATATATTAAAGAATGATAAAAAATATTACATCCATATAAGTTGTGTCTGGGATCCCAACACATCATTTTCATACGTGAGCAAGTTTTAGTGGAGATGGTATAAGGCTTCGTGTCGGACTTACCATTAAATATATGTTTTACCACCTTATAAAGATTACGTCGGAGATCCGCCCGCGGCGCTGCGCACGAATACGACAGTTCCAAACGTATAGTCGAGGAGCTGATCAAATAATAACCTAATATATTTTTATATAAAAAAGATATAAAAATAAATCCCGGAGTTTGACACAAAGCTATGATATATGAACAACACAATGCCTGCCTTTGAATGGAATTCGATAATATTGTTTTAATGACGTCTCAAATATAATTTCCTATAATTAATCCTGATAGTTGAATATTATACTGACTTAATATGCACGTACGTACCTGATATGTTATATGTAATTTAAAACTTTTACCTGTTATCTCTTATACTATATCACTTATGCACACAAGCATGTGAGTGCATTGTAATCGTACTGTTCCGTGATGGGTCTCTCGTGACTCGCATTAAGGCCCAGCTGTACCACATTTTTTAATTAAATTAAATACACATATTGTGATGTCTTGAAGCTAAAAATATATAATCTGATTTTTAACAATTACACATCCCTTACAAAGAATACTCTAATAAGATATGCATATGAAGTAGAAAAAATCTCAAATGTACGTTGCAAAATATTAAGTTATCAACATGTGTATTATTTTTTTTTTTTAATAATATTTAAAATAAACAGATCTGCACTTAATCCAGCGCTGTGATAGATATATACAGGTTTAACACTTTAATGTTCTTACAATCAGATATTTGTTTTAAATTATGGTAATAAAATGTCTGCGAGAGTCACGAGTCTGTACGCGTGCGCGGGAATTGGATCGGGATTAAACCCGCGTTATTATAATGACGAATTATGTGCACCGGTTCAGTTTGTTTCTTTTGTTGGCTTCGTGTCGGACATCGGTAGCTGGCTGGCTGGTGTTGGGAGAGAATCCAGGGATACTTCATACTCTGTATGGAGTATGAACTGTCCGTATCCTAAACGGGATCTTGGATGTTTATTTATGTACATTATATTCTAAGTATCTTTAAAAACTTATCTACAATGTCGTGTAAATTTCTATGATTCACACATATTAATAGTCTATGGCAACTTTTCATATTCTTATTTTAGATAACCTAATACTCTCATTCAATAGAAGTCTAAAGAATTATAGAAAAAAACTTATGTTTATAGTTATATAAAAAAATATATGCAAATAATAAGTAATCTAAAAGCTTAATGATATAGAGTCATTTATATACAATTTAATATATCAATGGTCAACATAGACGCATACTTGGAGCGCTCGTAGGAAATGCGCAGTGAGCGATAAGCCGAACGGACTTTGTGACGTCTCTTGTCCGCGCGTCTCCGTTCCACATACAATAATGTGGATAAGACCACTTGGAACACAATTAAATATTGGAATTAATATTTATTTGCATTATTATTTCTGATAAGCTGTAGTTATTTAATCCAGACTTTCCTAAATCTATTCTCCGAGTTATTATTAGAGGAAAATGTGCTGTATATTTTGCTGGTCTTTAATCTAATGAGCTATAAATTAATTTAAAATGTAATTATCCCTTTTATGGTATTTATTAATTGCTACGTTAAATGAAGCCTGTTTTTTTTATTATACACAGTTTCTTAACAAACAATGTTAACGTTTCAATTCTGTCACAGTTAAATTGTATGCAGCTCATTACTTGCTGTCAACTATTTACTACGAATGTGAACTATTTACTACGAATACCTATGTAATAAATATATCGAATAAAAAAAAATAGTAATATTAAATAAAAGGACATATCCACATTAATCTATCTTGGACTAAGCAAATCAAACCCAGCATTGTTGTACTGATTTAGAGCGGCAGACATCTCCAAACTAACTCGATCCATTCACACGTATTAATATATTCCACTCGATTCCATAATTCGCTAGACGATGTATCGATTTGAGATTATCGAGTTTTCAAACTATTCGGACGACTTGGATTTGATTTAATATGAATCTGTTTTGTGATGGCACTTATATCTGATCATGATATATGATAGACATTTTATTGATTTCATTTATTACTAAGTAAGAATCTTACTATCTATGAAAGCTTAATTAAAGAACGAATTTTTTATTAAATTTCATCTATATAGTGATATTGAAGGAAGTGATTTTATTTTTTATAAATTTATGTAAGATTTCTGGTATTTAATAGCCGGCTTTCATACAATTATCGAAACCATGTTCCCTTGTCGTCCTTGAAGTTGTTTTCTGAACCAAACATAGGACACTATTTATTGGTTCGACATTTACTTGCTAAAGTTTGCATACGGCCTTACAAATTTACGTTTTGCGGCCGTTAATTTTTTTGTGATCTTTATTGATATTAAAATAAGGTTTCATTTTGTGAGATTATTTTTATTTGGTTATGATTCTATAATAAAGCATGTTTTATCTAAATCGGTCAGTCGCCATCGTGTGGGGGCCGCGATTGTATGTATCCGTTGCCGTTCGCAATTGATAAACAATTGTTGGAATTCCTGTGTTTTAATTTGATTTATATATGTAAAGGTAGATTCATCTCTACAGTTAGTACTTAAAGTACTATGAAACTTAGAACGACAACCTCATATATACCTGTTATTGTTTGGATAAAAAAATCATATGGATTTATACTTAAATTAGAGGTTGCTCTATTATTACAAGTGGCCGCGTAATCTTTAATAAGCAAAGAATAGGAGATGGACTGCCATACTTTCACAGTAATCCTTCGTAAAAATAGAAATTTAACTGAATAGAGTTTATCCAAAATATCTAACTAGACAAATATCGTTTTGCCTCAGCCACTAATTGCACATACCTAAATGTATCTGTGCTACAACATAACGATCATACCTACATACGTAATAATAAGCCAATCTACGTTACTTGACACGCCCACAAAATGACATTAATTACACACACACACACAAAATATGCATATGAGAGAACGGTATCCTGTAAATAAGCACAGCTTAGAATTAACCCCGATCCAGCTTGAAAAACGCTTGTTTGTTCAAACTGGTTATTTGTCCTTTGCATGGTTAATAAAAATTATAGAACTGACATCAAATCTTGTCATATATCTGAATTGAGAGTGTCTGGTCTTGAATTAAATGGCTACCGAACTACGCGCTGTTAGTTCAGGGCTCATCAACCTTTATTTTTTTATAATAAATTAATTATTACTAACATAAAAATTCATGCACACACCAAAGAAAAGCAACAATCAAATCCCTACCATTTGAATTGTTATGCTTTGTTTGACTTTATTACCATATTGAACGTTCACCAGAATATCAAGTAAGTAATTATGTTATCAAGATCTTATCTACTTACATGGATTTAATGTGAACAATTATCGATCAAAGTTCGTAGCCCCTGACCGATTAGCTAAGCCACGATAAAAACCTAATTATACACACGAATGCGCATGATTCACGAAATATTTGAATACTGTATTACATACATTCGCTACGCTGAAACGGTCTCAGCGACGGGTACTGCCACAGATAAAAATAAACCTTTAGTTAACTACAAAAAGGTCGAATTTTAATTAAATAATTTTTCGTACGACCTAAAGAAGACGCTCAGAACGCGTCTCTAAAGACCGTTTCTATTAAAGTAATTTAAACTGTAACAAGTTAAGTTAGAGTTTATTTTTATTTGTATGAAATGCGACGTTTGGTGTAAAAATAGTGATGTGCATCGTGGGAACGATTGAAATGGAAGCGCTGCCTGCGAGCGTGAACCGATCGCTGTGATACGAAGAAATTGTACCGAAGTTTGTTCATGCAAAATAAATGTTTATAGCTTAAATTTGTACTTAGATAAGTTGGCATTATGAAATGATGCACCACAACATATTATATACATTAGCTAAAAATGAATCCTATCTGTATTAAATCAGTGGTTTATTTTTAATCAACAGTTAAAGAAATTTAACGTCCGGGTAATTGGAAATGGTTGTATATCGAAGTCCTACCATAAGATAATCGATTATAAATCATCACAAAGCTGTTACAATTATAAGCATGTCCAGTAAAGAAGCTGTTCTGATTGAATGACCACGCATCGGATCGAAACATCCTGTGTATTGTGTTTAACGCCAAGTAGAAAGTTACACGAAAATGAAATCACAGACGGTGAGCGACTTAGAACATTATTAGATGGAATAATTATAATATATCTAACTTTATTATAATTATTCCATCTAATAATGTTCTAAGTCGCTCACCGTCTGTGATTTCATTTTCGTGTAAGTTAGATATATTTTATTTTTAATAAATATTCTCGAATTAGTATCTAATCTCAAGCTAACGTCCAGTTAGCGTAATAAATAGTTTGAAATAAATTTTTAATAATTAATGCTTGTTTTCATTTTATATCTTTATTTTAATAATTGTACTAATGTTTTCTGTTTTTTTTTTATTTTAGTTGCAAATTTTTTTAGTCTTTCGAAATATTTTTTGCAACAGTAATGTTTTACTTTATTAAACTGCTGAATGAAATGACTGAAATATAATAATTATATCTAACCAATAATAAAACAGGTATAGATTCAGATAGTATTTTCATTTGTATATATATATGAGTGAGTTTATTTGACAGAAGTAACAGTCATCTAGACTCATCGTATAGATAAAAATCCGTTAATTAATGTTACATCTTGTTACACTATCTGTATTATTATCTCGTTTCGTTGATTGGAGAACAATATGACGATAATGATATTTTGACGTGTTGTCAGCAATCTTATTAACAACTTCAAAGCTATAGAACAACGATAATGCATCGTTTATTAAAATGCCAACCTTATATACAAATTTAATAGGCTTCTTTTCGCTTAATAGAAATATAGTTACATCTAAGACGTATGAAATGAAATTACGCCAGCTATCCATCACCAGAGGCGCTTTAGTCTTAGATGTGTCAGGATTGTGTATTTGGAATTAAGAAATAAAGATGTACCTAATAGAAAAATTATGAACTCTTTTATCTGAGAGACATGTTTACATAGACTGCAGTAATTTTTTAAAGGCTCAATAAAACAAAGTCACTTGTGTTAGTTTTTACAGATAAGCTCCATTTAGGTGATTTCCTTAATTCCTAAGTCTCTAATTTTCCTTAAGCCTCATCTCATTATGTTTCTTTACATTTTAAATCTCAGCCCCCTCGGGTTTTATATCATGTAGGGTCTATAGTTTACGATATAATTAACCTTTTGTCATTCGCTGGGATGTCCCTCAACAAAAACTTACAATATTAAACCGTTGCTGATGATTGTTACTTTGTTAAACCTAAACAGACCCATACATATTTAAGATAGTGAGGCTTTGATTTCAGTTCAACTTAAATATCTAAAAAACTATAGGTAATCTCAAAGTTAGTGATGAGGCTTTCAAAAATTTCTTCCAGAATTAAAAATAGCCTATAGAATAAAGTAACTGTGATTCATCTGCTAAAAAAATACTCTAAGCAATTAAATTAATTTACTATATAAATAAAATGTATGATTATTTTTGTCCTATTTTTCATTGTTTATACATTCTTATTTTAATTATACGTAAATGAAATTGAATACTAACTCTAAAGAAATCTGACATTATATTGGTGCTTGTAATATACCAATTTTCTTTTAAAGTTATTTGCTTCTCAAAACAACAAGGCAAAATAATGCCCTCAAGATAGCATAGTGACAAAATGTCATAAAATTTTCATATACCATCCCTATAACGTTTTATGAAAGTCGCAAAAAGAATAAATATAATATTATCGTGAGAATGCACCTCTAAGTTTTAATCTAATTTGGAACAAATATATTTTTAGTTTCAAATCAAGCACTTTACAAATTCTTTTTAATTCATATAATTATTTTCTACCGCCGATGTTATTTAATAAAAAAAAAACTCATGTTTTTTATCTATACTTAACTTAATTTTATGGAAATGGTTTAGTTAATAACAAAATTATTAATATCGGAAAGAATGTTGCATTCAAAGCCTCAGAATATTCTAGTTCAAAATGTGACTGCTAGCGCAATCTTTTGACGGGTAGTGGTACTGAACGTAACACAACAATTTTATTGGGTTCATACTGACGTAATTAACGTACTTCTGTCAATATTTTTAATCTTTTTAAAATCTAGATGCCCTTTTTTAATAACTTTCTTTTGCATTTAAACTAATCAGAATACATTATAACCAAAATCTAAAGCTTGATGACATAACCTTTTAATAGTCAAACTCAAATTTGAACATAAGATCTCCAACTCAAAATAAAATCTCATCACAATATGCGACATCTGAAACCCTTAAGCCATGCGTGCGACATTGCGTTAATTTGCGGCTTCTTCAATGCGAACTTCGATTTGAGGTTTAGTTCTGAAGACATTATATAGGTTGTTATGATCACAGCAGATGGTGTCAGGTTTGATTGAGGTAATATATTAGTACCTAAGTCATATTAATACCTCGATTTATTATTCATATAATAATCTGTTTACAACCACGCCGTATGATGGCGATGAGCAAGAAATGCTTTGTCTTTTGTTTTCAAACAAATATCATATAACAGATAATTTAAAATACATATCTATCTTTTATATCATAGACATAGATATCTTGTCGCAGACTTATGTGCTATAATTTAATTTATTTCCCTCCAAAAGCTACGTATGAAGAAACAAGCCGAGATCATTTTATTTATTTGTTTGTAAAAATGAATTTACATCACCCTGTAGATTCGGTGTTTTCTTAGCGTTAACGTGAGGCGTTGCTACTTTAAATCTCACAAATGCGTATGATAGGGTTGCCATAGAATAAATATTTTTAAATAAATAACATTTGGTGATACCGTTTAAATATTAGATTTTCTTCAATTTAAATTATATTATTTAAAATAGTCCACACACTGGGTTACCTCATTTCTACTCACTATTTACTTTAAAAATAAAAACGAGATACAACAGAACTATAGGAAGTGTAAAATTATTTTTTTCACTTAAGTATTTCCCAAATCTTCCGAAGCGTTAAAAAGTTAAAACTTGAAGAGGCTGTCAAAACTGTGTAACTTAAATGAACAAATATTATGACTGATATTTAATGTTTTTTTTAAATTAAAAACTTTTATTCTTATGTTTATTTCAATGTAACAAACACGTGTTAGTCTCTTTAAGTAATCTATCTTAATAGTCGATGTTGACAGCCCTTAAAAAACGAAAATGTTGCCACTTATTTCGGGCCGCCTCCCCCACAATGCTCTGTATGTTATAATTTTTGCCTTCCCCAAAATATATTTGAGAACAAAAGACGCCTTAATGAATGTATTGCAGATCGCAAACCCGTGATTAAGCATTGTTACAATAAAATCGCATTCATAGATTTGTCTGTTTTATTGTTATATATAGAAATGAAACGAAAATATTCATTGTTCACGTCTTAATGAATATTTCTTTCATTTGTCCAAAAATATAACTTGCTGTTTTCTTAGTTGATATATTTTTGAAAATCATAAACATCTATGTAGAACACGCGGATCCGTGTGGAAGAAAAAAATAACCGCTTTACACTTAGACGATAAAATGTACACTTATTGATATATATTTATACATTTTTTCTTTGTATATACATAGATAATATTGTACATAAAATACAGCTTTAGATATGTTCATATAACAAAATTAAACTATAGGCTTCCCTCCATCAATTTTCAAGATATGAAATAAAATTGGTAAAAGTGTTTGTTTGTTATCATAAGCACCCCTCCATCACCCACCATCTCTTAAAACCCAGCCTCTGTTCTTTCAAAACGCTATTCAAAAGTTTGAGTAATACACGTACTCTGCTTTTCTTCACAGTAAGTTGGCTATCATGTCGAGTAATCTTAAACGTATTTACATTATTATTTTGCTTAAAAAAAGAAGTTAAAACGTTATAACGTGGTCTTATTACTGAATAATGTTAAAAAAAATATGAATCAAAGATCCTGTTATACGTGTTACAAAACACGGAACTTTTGTTCCATGACATTAATACGTGAACCAAAAATGAATACAAGACTATACCTTTTTTATTCTCTTTGAACCTAGAATTTTAAATTTAATGGTGTCAAATCTAAATGGAGACGAAGAGCACTAAACTACTTTCTTATAAAATGTGTTAGGAATGCATATTTTTTTTTTTATAAACTTTGCACAACCATGACTTTGACACCAACGTGTCGATTGTCACTAAATGTCAAACTTGAAATAATAAACGAATTATGCTCGAGTATCAACCGTTTCGTTATTTTAAATATTATTCACATGTTCCACGTTCAATATACACATGAAAAGTCATCACAAAGTTTAATAATCACATTCTACATCAACAAATAAAAATTAATTTTATCAAAATGATTTTCTTAAATATGTCCTACATTTGTCATGATCATAGTCAGCGTACGTTTTGAGTGGGACGGCAATTGTTCTGAAGATTGGTTTAAGTCTCCGCATATGATCTTAATTAATGAATACGAACGAATGAGTAAGCTTATTCCGTTAATTTATTTATAACGGTAACGCGCCCTCGGATTGCGGATTGAAATTAAGTTAGCGGATTTGGATTTGAATGTATTCCGTTCATTTGTTTGCTTTGAATGTAAGTTTTATATATTTATTTACCTATTTTGTTTATATTAATTACGTAAATTAAATCAAAATTTTCACAACTAGGTTACGAATAAATCAATTATCATCACTAAATGATCATGAGGTAAGCGTTTCAAACGTTGCTATAAAAAACATCGTCACGTTTCATGGATGTTGGCAAAATCGAGTCGTAAATTTTTTAAAACATGACAATAAGCCGATATTATATGAAAATGATTTCCATAAACGCTAGGAACCTAGTATCATGTGATAAATCTTAACTCTACATTAACATCTCACTGTATGAATATTTCAAATGTGCTCGATTCGCTATAAAATTGATTTGCCACCATCAACAAAAAAATATATAATGATTTTTGTTCTCGGATATATGAGTAATACTATTTAATAAGTTAACCAATATTCCAATGAAATCAAATCTTGAAATTTGAGACACGATTTTGTTCTCTATTTCATTCTTAAGTTATTTAAAAAATACCAATGCAATATTATATAGCATTAAAATGAAAACAAGTTAAAATGGTCGATTTAATCTTTTTTAAATTTCTATAAAAATATGTGTTTTGGAGTCCTAATAAAATGTCGTAATAATAAGGTCGAGTTTTTATTTAAATTCAATTGAATTATTTGGACTAAGTAATACAAAATCACTGACGGCAAAAATATTAAAACCTAAATTTATTTATTTAAATCGGCCTACAGAAAACTTAATACGAAGCCAAAGATTAATATAAATTTCATTAATAAAAAGTTATGTTACATATTGTTTAAAACTTTTTCACATATGACATGTTTTGTTGACCGTACCGCTACTGAATACGACCCGATAAGAAGTGCAGACATTACAGATGAATCCACAGTATTACTGAACAAATGCTTTGTAAAGGTCGATTTTTTACAAGATGTTTGCTTAACATACATAAAACATGCTACATACATAAAAAAATATTTAGAACATCTTGCAAGTTATTATGAACTCTGTAGGAATGTGTTGAAAATTTATTTAATTCTATATTATTACTATAATTAAGAAACTATTATTAGACGTGAGTTTAATTGGTCTCATTGAATCAGTGATCCGAAAATGAGATCGCTAGGCGTAATTTTGTGTCATTTATTTTTCCTAATTATGAAACATTTCTCACAGTATTGTTAATATATATATATAGGACTTTATTTAATAATAAAACATTTTGATCATTCTACTAACCCGATAGATTAACCTAGTCTTCTACTGACTTTATAAGACAATTTGGTAAGAGTACCTCAACAATCGTTACTAATATTTAAGGACATTTTAGTTTGTTTAAGAAATCTTCCACATAAATAAATCCAACTTCTAAATCGTCTATACAAATGAACTCAGGTAAGTAATGTTTAAGTTTAAACAAATTTAAATTTTAGTATGGATGAAAAATCAGGTAAAAATTGTACCTATTTACAATCTAATATCAAAGCACCAAACCCATCAATAATAACAAAAAACTAAAACGTAAATGCCTTGTAATTAAAAAACGTACCTTAAAACAAATGTCAATACATGTCGAACATTATATAAATAAGCGAATCAAATCATGAGTAATAAATTTCACATTTCATGTTACGAGGCACATTCAATATGCTCCCATAATAAATCCGAACGATTCAAGTCTTGCATCATTTCATTCTATTTTGACTAATTCCTCCGTGTGTCTCAGCGGATTTTTCTTCGAGACTGAGATTATTAGATTTTATTCAGTCTGTGGAACTGAAAATTTAGATTGTCTGCACCTTAATGTGAGTAATGTTTCGATTTTTAAAATGTCGCTGTTTAGTCTGTGGTTATTCTATATCATTTTTAGGGTAGGGAATTTTCACGCAACGTTTTATATAAATCAATTTAGTGAGGACTTCTTTTGTTATAACTTCAAAAATAATATATTAGAAATTTGTTACTCAGTTTTATATTGTTATACGATAAGTTTTCAAATGTTATCACTGGGGGTCATTAACCGCGTGTCACAAAAATATATAATTAGTTGATGTTCTGAGAAAGACATTAAGGCTACATGTTCACCATTTCTATTATGTTGCTTCAATTAATTACAGCAGCCGTCAACACTTATCACAAGGGTATAAAGTTCACAATGGAGCATATAGTATGTATAGATCAACTCATTCGTTGCAGCAGACAGTTGTGGTTTGAGGGGTACTATTCCGAGATTCCAAGTTTTGTATTTCGTAACACGTGTGTGGATGTT
The DNA here is from genome assembly GCF_018135715.1 of Danaus plexippus. Classification (NCBI taxonomy): domain Eukaryota; kingdom Metazoa; phylum Arthropoda; class Insecta; order Lepidoptera; family Nymphalidae; genus Danaus; species Danaus plexippus. The sequence continues at coordinate 1,732,162 of NC_083548.1, read as the reverse complement.
TATATAACTGATGTGAATTTATAAAGTTACCAACATTCTTACCTATTGTATGAAAAATTATATACAAAAGACTATGTTGTACATAGACAATTGTGTGAACTTTATATGAGATTATTCAAATAGTTATGTACACCCATAAAAAGTATTCTTAAACCTATTAACTATGTGTAAAATATTATTTATAATTATTAAGGTATTGTGTTTTTCTCTATCATAATAAATTGTCGCCAAAATACAGAATATTAACATTGTTCATCAAATGGCAGTTGGTCGTGTGAGATTGCACGTCTACGTGAATTAAGTTAAGATAGATGACATTAAAATATACAGAAGGCACAAAATATTATAATAAAATATAATTTGCCATTTTAGTTTAGCATATTTTTTCATTTGAATGAAGTTTTTATGTTTCGTTCTGAAATAGTCACCAAAGGTGGAAGCTATTCTGTTCTTTTAAAAGTACATATTAGATACGTATTTCAATAACTGTATATCACCTGTCTGGGTACCTGAAAATATACGAAACATTTAGCTACAATCAATATATTATATTTTTCCTGTTTATTACAAGTATAGTATTTAATAAAAAAAAATTAAAGCGATAGTTTTGGATTATCCAATAATTATAGTATAGCTAAGTTTCAAGGTCAGTTCCAAATATTCATAGGTCTATGTCCCAGACAGTAAGATATCAGTAATTGCGCTGTTGACGTTACCTTATTCTTTCTTCATGTTTCCATTATTCTAGCCTTTACTTACGCGTGGATGGAGAAATTAGCAACAATTATGGTTGCATTATTTGCTTTATAGTTCAGCATAATTATACTCTAAGAAGATTAAGATCTGACATAAATTTTGGACAGACGTGTTACTGAGAAATATTAAGACGAAATATGCAATACCAATTTGTTTATACAGTATCAATTTTTAAATCAAACAAACCGTAGTAGCTCACTGACCAGTAATTAGTAAAGAAATTTCGGAAATTATATCACCTATGTATTAAAATGTATCAAAAAGGTTGTTCATGAATAAGTTATACGAGATAAAAATGATTTCATCTAAATTTCAATGAACAGAACTCTGATAATGTGGAAAAAGGGATAAAGTTTTTGTATGAAAATTAATTTATATTCGTCCTTTTTCGTATCCACGATTGTACACGAGTCATTCGGGATTTTGAGAAATTTTAGCCCCTTGGGGAATGAGATCCGCGGTAGCAAAGTCATTATGAAAAGCTCCAGTATCCATAGACTGCGTAACTATGATCAGATATTTGTTGGGATTTACGTCAACACGTACTTCTATACATTTTTATGTTGATGTAAGGTTTTTATAGAGCACTTTTCACATCATGATCCTAGATTTTTATTACATATTATTATTATCATCAAAAAGTTAAATAAATATTTCATATTACGGAGTTTTGTTGTTGTAATAAAATGAAAAATGTATTTTTGTACGATTTATTTCGATATGGTAAAAAATTTTCATGAAAATGTATATATTTTATTAAAAACTAGGTACCAGCCCCGATTCGCACGGGCTCTTTACAAAAAATATAATATAGCTTATTTAATTTTGAGAATTTTTAAACTTATATTACGATTTAAATAATTAAAAAAGTAATTTACAGATATTGATGTAGGCTTGAAACTAAGTAGTTTATTTTGATAAGACTTAATACCGTATTTATGTAAATAGCTTTCCAATGAACGCTTAAGTTATGCCAATTTTTAAAAGTTGTAAAATGAATATTGTATGTTATCCTTGAGGTTTAGAGAAATGCCACCGGAAACTTTTCTGTAGACCTATATAAGGTACACAATTGCACCCTATGTTATTTTGTTATATCTTAAAGACTTTAGGCAGCGTTTTCATTAAAAGCTCTCAGACGGCCCCTGTTTTCCCGCTATCTTCAACAAATATCGTTAATATACACACAAGTAAATACAAAAACTTAACAAATTATATACCCAATCTTTCCTTAAGAATCACGCTATCGAGTGGCGATAACTGTTTAATAATCGGTGCAGTAGTTTTTCCGTTTATCGCGAACAGACAGACAGACAGACGCGGCGATGGACTTTGTTTTATAATTTGTGTTGATTGAAGTATTGTGTTCAAATTCGGAAAGGTAAACTTGACGAATTTATCTAACTCCATGTGTAAGTAAAATTAAGTTTGGATATAAAATATTTACATTTTAAAAGATTAGTTTTGGTTTACCTAAGAGATGAATGTGATGTTTTTCGTTTACCATTTATTGTTTTTAGAAATCAGAGGAAATTTATAAAATTAAGTTTTTTTTAAAATATTCATACATTTAAGAAACGAAATGGTTTTTGTGGTACTACGTCCGCTAGAAATTCTGTTACATAATTTACCCACTCGCGAATACATAAGTCGTGACAATTACTGTCAAATGTATAAGACAATCTACTTAGAGCGGTGAAGCCGAATAGAAAAATAGGGTTTAAATTGTACGTATACATAATTCAAAGTAGTTCACTGAAGTAATGATTACATCCATGATATATATATGGCATTATGACTCCAACTTCTAATTCTATTTGGTAAATAACTTCGTTTTAAACTTTTCCCGTATGAAATCGAATATTAAACATATACTTATATAAACCGTCATCGTTATCCTCATCAAAAGAACATTAATCGCATTCGAAGCACAGATGTATACTAAATAATCGAGCTTAATTCATAATATTACATGTAATGAATATGACCACATTGTTCGAAAAATTCCCGTGTGTTTAGAAACCACGTTTGCTTGATGCCAGACCTGATAACGTATAATACACACAAGTCATATTAAACTAACGTTAGGTAATAGCCGGAAGTCTTCATTGTAGAATCAACTCTTCATATCATTTACATACAAAATTGTTCCGCCTTTATTAGGAGCTTGAGAAAATATGTTAGAATTATTAATATCTATGTTGTTTCTTATTTCTACTTGTATTGAAAATCTTATTTTGTTTGATTTAGAAATTTCATTTCTTACAATGACACTTATGTGTACATTTATTATAATCGCATCATCAAAAACATTACATAATAATACGCATCATATAATTTATATATATACATATATGTATTTGTGTGTGTGTGTGTGCGTGTGTGTGTGTGCGTGTATGTTATTAAAATTGCTCTAGATGAATTTGCTGTTACAAATGTAACATTCGACTTAGGGTTATTTTAATTTCATTTAGAAAACACATATCTTATTGAAACTGTATTCTACTAATATTTTTTTAGCAAACCATTATAAATGCTTTAATGAAACGTCGGGATTATGTTGTTATAAAATAATAAAAAAACTCGTCGTTTCCGTAAAAGTTAGTTTCGTTAAATCAGTAGGTACACGCGAAAATCTTTGATATCATTATTGTAAGTGCTGGTAAACATTTTTACCACGAGGTAAGCACGAGCTAGCCTTCAAGTTCCATAAAAAGTTTTTAATCTGCTCATTATAATTAATACTATTTGTTTCTACTATTTTCACTCACTATTGTGTGTTCTTTGAATATGATCTGTATACCTTAAGAATCTTTGTTTAATTATATAATAATAGTACCATTATATTTTACCTAGAGAGAATTTAATATTTTAAAATGTATGGTTGTTGTTCCGTGTAGTTGGTGACTAACTTGTACTTGGTTGTTAAGTAATTTAGTGTGTAAAAGATAAGTGACATTGTGGATATAGCATCTAGAAATTCATATAATTTATTGTTCTCGCTCCTTTGTATTACTATTTTCTCTGCATTTTTTTATCGAGCTTGTTAACATTACTTAATCTATTTTTGATGTCGTATGTATTTAGTTGGCTATAATTGAATATCGAAGGCCACTTTTGTATATAAATCTGTAAATAGTAATTCCGCATATCAAAATTTAAATGCTCGATCGAAATCATTGTCGAATACAGTTAAAATGATATTCGGTTAATTATATAAAAAAATATATTCGGAGAGCCATCTCGTATGAATTTGCTGAAATTTATATCCACCTGTTGTGCTACCATGCCAGGGTACGTCTAATCTAAGATAGTAATACCAGACGAAACTAGAAGATGGCGCTCCGTTTAAGAAAAGTAAGTAACTATAATAGCCAAAAAATATCAAGGTTTCTTTTTGATGGCTTTTTAAGTGCCCTCAGTTCAATAATAAAAATAAAATAGCATTACCCGGCAAAACCCACCGTGTGAAATATTTTTTATATTTGTCGTCGAAAACTGTTATGTATTTTAATATATGGAGTAAGAAATATTATTATGCAAGTAAAGAAATATTATTGTATTTACTGTTTAAGCTTTATATATCATTTTATTGTTCAGAACATAAGAGTGATGACCTTGTCTAATCGAGTTGGTTTGACATTATCATTCATATGATAAAAATGCTTTCATGGTAATTGACTACTGTGCTTCAGTGTTATCTTAACAGCTTTTTAGGAAAATATTCATTAGCTGTTTTGCTTTTCGAAAGATAACTGGCTTTACTTACTAGAATTTTCTCCTTTTTCCCCGCCTATCTGTGACGCGATGCTATTTTACGAAGAACATGTTTACGGGATACCTAGATTTCTAACGAATTGGACCATAGATGATTTGAAAGAAGTAAGTGGTTTTAGTACAATTTTTTTTCATGTTGTAAACATTAATTTTTTCGACGTCTTTAATTTTTTTATAGTTAATTTAAAGCAACTTTCGCCTAATTAAGGAAAACCGTGTAAAATATTCACAAAAATATTTCCTTTCTAGTAATAAACACTTTTTTTGGTCTCCTTTTAAAATATCAGTTTAAAGGATAAAGTATTAAGAAGATTATGTTGAATATATCCTAATAAAGTAAAATTCCATTTAGATTTTTCAGAAATATTTTTTTTTAATAATCACAGAAACAAACCAACAACAGTGTGACTAATAAAATTTTTCTCATAATTCTAGCTCGATACGTCACTATATCCCTTTCCTAATACTTTGTGGCATGTGAAGTCCGTTGAGGAAGTTACACTCAAGGCGTCTTTCATGGTCCTCGTGGGGGTTACTGGCATCTTTCTTAACTCTATTATTCTGATAATTCTTCTTAATAACAAATGGCTGTGGACAGCGAGTAATTATCTTGTGGGTAACTTGGCTGCAGTAGACCTCATTACACTTTTATTCTGCCCCTGGCTCATGCTTGCCAGGGACTTCTATCAACAATACGTTTTGAAGAACTTCGGTTGTAAATTTGATGGCTTTTTACAAGGTAAATTCTTGTATCAAAGTAACTGAGTATATAATTTTGATTCCTAATTTCATCTTGTCAACATTGCAATACATGTAAATAACAAAATTTTATATCATATCTGCTTGTACCCATACAAACGCTGTTGATAAAGATTATCAATATACCAAACCAAAGGTTTAATATATTGATAAACTTTATAATATTTTCTTTTTATATACAATGGAATGTTAAAAATTTTCATGATAATTTACAGCCACGATGCTTCTTGCCAATGTAGCAGCAATAATTTTAGTTTGCTACGATAGACTTGCAGCAGCAGTGTTGACTGCAGAGGCGAAAATAACCAAAAGTGTAGCACCGAAGCTGATTTTCGTTTCATGGATTTTATCAATTGTGTTATCAACGCCGTGGATATTCAAAAGGGAATATGTAGTATGTTTTCTAAATAATGTAATATTTTTATTATTAAAGCGTATTTTAACGTCAGCCTACCGTATGTAGTTATATTATAGAAGGAAGAAAAAACACATGGTTCACTTGATGTAAGCGATCACGAACGTTTGTAGATTGCTAAAAAAGATTATGCTTTCTTTGTCATTTACTATAAGTCTGTAAGTTAAAAAAGACAGCGATGGGAATGGAATGAGAGATATTAAAATGGTAACTTAGCTATCAGGCACTCTTACTTTTAGACATAAAGTATAAAGAGTCGCTTCACATTTTGTAGGTGGTAGTCTAGCTGTAGTTATGTAACTACAGATCGAACATGGCCTGGCTTGACCGTGAAAGAAGATCGGCATGAAGTAACCTTTAATGGCTGCGTTTCGTCTGATGAGTGAGAGAGCCTGTTGCTCTTTCCCTATTCCCACCTTTTCCTGACATTCAATTATTCCCACCCTTCCCTATTCCTAAAAAAACAAGGTTGGCAACGCATCCGCAACAGAGATGCTGCGGATGTGCATGGGTGGCGGTAGCTACTGTCCACCAAGTAGGCCGTCTACTGGTTTGCCACCTTTATCATTAAAAAAATATCGATATTTATGAGAAAAGACGACAACGCCCGAATTAAATCAATGTATATATATCACTACTATATCAAAACTTTAATACAGATTAAGCTGCCCTGAAAAATCTAACCCACTAAAATGCATAGTTACATATGATGTGAGAAGAAAAATATGTTGTTATTCTTAAATAAGACATTATGATTTTCAGGAGCGTCCATGGAAAAATTATTTGGAAACATATTGTGTTGAAGACTGCGATTTCCTCTGCATCTACTGGCATTTTTTGGTGATTCTTCTCGTATGGATACCACTCACAGCTATGACCATAACTGTTTGTACTTTTAATTGTATTGATTGAAAGCGATACAAACTAAAAATCTTTAGAATTATATATCGCTTATTAATTTCAGTATGGTGCTATTATATGGAAATTAGAATGGGGAGCCCGGGAACTTTTATCCAGAGGTGGTGGTAGAACGATCATTCTTGCCAAGAGGAAGACCATGCGAGTGACAGCTTGCATTCTTTTAGCAGCTGCCATATGTAGGATACCATTCACAGTCCTCGTTTATTGGAGGAATAATTTGAGGAAAGAAATAAATGCGGTATTTTTATTTACTTTAATAGGGAATATCATGATCTCCGAAATATGCGTTTTCCTTACAACGTGTTTATTTTTTGTTTTGCTTAAGGTCGATGGAGGATATTCTATAATATGGTTCATAGCAACATATTTAATGTATGCCAACTGCGCTATCAATCCAGTTATATATGGATTTACTAATACCAGATTTCGAAAAGCTATGGATAGGACTCCATGTATAGCATGTTTTAGATTTGGATCGCTTTGCTGTGTTTACGGAAAAGTAAGATTAATTGAAATTCTATTTCAATATAATTTTTGTATGAATTTTAAAAAACTCATGAATTTCTGTTCGACTTGTTAAGGCCTTAACAACAATTAGAAACAATAAAATACATTAGGAATTTACGTATCCTTAAATGTTTAATTTATCAATACATTTTTAACCAACCTTATCATTATATCTGTATTAACAGGAAATTAAAGAAAACCAATCACCGCAACATAATAACAATGAGAAGTTATTTGTCATAGAAGGTACACCGCAACCACGAAGAAAATTGTCTCAAATCGTTAAAAATCTCCTGCATATCCATAGACACACAGTTGAACTGAGTATTGCTAAAGTAGACGAAGCAACTACTAAACCTACAAAAGTTACACCACTTAAGATTGAGCACTTGTAGAATATGGCATTCACGACTTCATAAAAGAAGTTTGACACTCACTTCGTGTTTACTTAAAGAAACTTTTCAACCATCTTCGTCCATAAATTGTCGGCGATAGGAGCATTAATAGTTATGCATGTTTGAACGAATGTCGCCGTGTATTTAATCAAATACCAATTATGATTATACCATTGTCCTAAGTATATATAAAAAATACATTCTTTTAAACTTTTAGACTATTCACTATGAAATTTTTTTGTAATAGGAAATTGGATGTGAAATAGTATATTATCATAAATAAATGTATGACTATCTTTTAAACTTATTTTTTTATTTATTTTAAAGTTATTCTTGTGACAAAAAGTCCCCTTAACCAGTTTAAATATAGAGAAATTAAACCAAAGCTTTTTATTTCACCTAGCTTTTGATAGTTAAGTTGGGTACTTTCACTTCGTGTTATCCAAAATTGATAAACGTTCTTGAAGTTTTGTTTGGAGAGCCTCGTTCATGTGAGGTTCTATTTTCAAGATATTCGTAGCTTCTTCAAGTAGAACCATATTTTCTATCAACTGGTTCTGTAAAAAATATAATAAATATTTTTTACTCTATATCACTTATTGCAGTTTGTTACCCTTTATAGAAAGTATATAAATTAAATTGAATTTCTTTGAAAACAAATACCAAAACAATATGGATCCATGAGATTATTTATTTCACTTTAACTAATGTTTTATATAACGTATTCAAGGCCTTGTCTATAATACGTTGTTGGATTATTAGTGAAACGCAACGTCTAAAAATAAAACGTGGAACAATTTTATCTATCAACGAGAGTCATTAATAATTCTCGGTTAACTTTTTCATTATTCAACACCACTTTATTGTAACATATATATTAATTTAACAATAACCTTTAAAAAGAAAGCAAACTAAATAAAGTGATTATTTCATTAGTGACATCTAATATGTTGTTGTTTTTTAATTGACTATGTCTTACCTGTGCTTCCGTTTTGGTCAACATTTCTGCTTCAAATTCTTTTTTTATCTTTATGGTCATCGCAGCTTCTAATTCCAACAGTATAGATCCACGAAATCTGGACCAGCCAGGATCCAGCTTTTCAGCGACTTCTAAGAGCTCGTTGCAAATATCTATTTTCCGATTAAGCAAATTTTCCGGAAGTTCTGTAATTCATATGTATTTAGTTTATAGCAATTATTAACTAGTTCATCATCAGCCTATAGGAGCCCACTGCTGAGCAAAGGCTTCTTCTCCCATGGAGAAGGTTAAAGCATAAATCATTGCTCAAGACGGGTTGGCGATTTCAATCTTATAATTTGAAATTATAAGACCAGGTTTCCTCACGATGTTTTCCTTCATCGTCCGTCACTAGTTAATGCTTGACTTTATTCCCGTGTTATCGTAAAGGGAAACGTAGCTTTGGATGGTAAAAGCTTAGTCACTCTTGTTTTGCAGGCATTGAAATTTTAAGTGAAAGATAACACAGATGCAGAAAAACTGTTACAGCCCTTTATTACACAGGAAAGAGAGTTTTTTAATGGAAATAAAGTTGTTTAGTTTACAAATTGTTTTGAAATACTTTATGGGCCTTAAGCTTTCTTGTTAAAGCTAGTATCTAACTATAATATCAAGAATTAAGCCTTTTTTATGTAAGTAAGTTCTAACCTTTCAAAGAATAGCCTTTGTAGTTTCCATATATCTCCATTAACGCCAGTTTAGCTTGAATCAATAAATGATTTCTGGGGTGAAGTGTTAACTTATATTTCTCAATGAAGTGTTCAAAATCTTGAGGCCCTGTTTTATTTAATGAACTTAATTCTTCTTTTAAAGCCTTATTTCCCCATACCATTTGTCTCCCTTGAATAAAATATCCGCACTTTTCACATTTCCACAGCGCAGTTTCGTCTAGAGGGTTAGTAGACACTAACATGGCTCCTTTTCTACTATCATCAGCATTCGTACTATTGCACATCGTACAATAAATATTCCCTAAATATGTGCCGAATTCCGTGGGGTCAGCACATCTCTCACATTTACAATCAAAATATTTATTGGTTTTTAAAAATTTTCTTCGATCCAACGTTCCCCACAATGGCTGAGTGTAAGTAGCAGTAATTTCTTCGCCTTTTGCAATATGAACCGTCGCTATCAGAGCTAGAGTTTTGTCTTCACCTAGGTATATATGTCGGGTATTCGGCCTGCAGCTGTGGTTCATCATTGAAGCTAATAGATATATAGCTCGTAGCCTTTTAGTCTTATCTGCATTTCTCACATCAAAAGAATTATTATCAAATATGGAGGATATTTCCAAAATTATTTTATCATCAAAATTCATTCCAAGCACTTGTCTAATAAACATAATTAAATTGGGTCTTAATACCTGATATATAGGGGTATTTATTCTTTGATCAACGTGAGACTCTAAATTCATTATACTTTCAAACATACGAGGATTTGAATCCTTCATCAATAGCACCCTTAATGGTGCAATGACGCAATAAGCTGCTTCTGATTTATCAGGACATTCATATTTTATGTCACATTTGTAATTACTCTGAACCATTATTTTACATTCTTCTCTATGTACTTCAGCTTTTTCACAATCAATGCCACATACTGGCCAGTTACAAGAAGAACATCTTATAAAATCCATGTTTCCATCATCGTTAGGTATTGGTTCTAATTGTCTTCCACAAGATAAACACTGTACTTTGCAATACATTCTAGGTCCGATGACCGCTGGTTTTTCTTTTAAGATCACTTCCCCTTGCTTTATATCTCTTGTTGCAGTCATAAATCTCCCACAGGAATCTGAATACTGGATTTTATATGGTTTACATTCAACCTTGTGACTCTTCTTCCAGTCAAATTTTTGGTGCTCCTTCGAACAATAATATACCATCTTGCATCCACTGCATGTTTGTGCTGCTGGTTTTTGGCAGACATGACAAACCGATGTAACTACTTTTGTGTTCATTTATTCTTACTCTAGCTAAAGATAAACGTTATAGCTCGCGAGCGTCTCGCGCCGAGCCCAACACAATACTTGATTAAAATAGATGCGAGTAATTATCACTTGTAACCAAATACTCAACGACCGTGCCAAGAAAAACGTTTTGTAAAACAGGGCTTCTTGATAAGAACAAATGTTCAAGATTTAGCTTTACGAGTGAACAAACTGTTGCAAACTATTTGGCTCATATTAATTACTAATAATAAATAGCTTTAATAGTTCATGTAAATGCTTCACGACGCAATTAGACCAGATCATGTAAATTGTAAAACATTCTCTATCGTTAGTAAAAATTAACTAGTTTGTATTATACACGTGATAGTTACAATAATAACCACAAATTTTTTAATGAGTGAGTAGAAAAGGTTAAAATGAATTATAATTTATAAATAATAATAATATAAAAAAATTATATTTACTAAGATTTATTATTATTATCATATAATTTAACTTTTTTCCAATGTTTACTTGATGGCTATAAAAAACGAGCGGTCATTGCCTACCTTGCACTTTTAAAAATATGCTTCAATTACGCAACAGGCTTCCGAGACTCATTCTGTAGACTGAAACTCGTACGTTGGCAGGCCGTGAAAAATGTTTTCAACGTAACAAGTTTTACTATAGAAAAATAATTGTTTAATTTAGAAACACAAAAAGGAAAAACATTATAAGTGCTAAAACTGTTTTTTTTTGAGTTTCAAGTACTGTGCAATCTTTAAAAGTAAGTACATACTTTGTATTTTTTTTACTTTCACTTTGGTTTAAAAGTTTACTTTGTCATGATATTTTTAATGTTTCTTTTTTCATTTATATATAATTTTTATTCTGGTGTGTGAGATTTTTTAAATGAGAAAGTAAGAAGTATGTCGCGTCATCTTATCTTTGAAAAAAAAATGTATAAAATAAAGATTTTCATTAACTGTTAATAATCCAAAAGCAAAGGCGTTACTATGCATAAATTTATATATATTTAGTTAAACCTATTATTAAGTAGTAGAATGTGAAGGAAATATAATTTTGGAATAAGGAATGTAATACGTAGGCGGGTTTGGTAGTAAATACCAGGTCTATGTAACATTTTATTCAGAAAAATAGTCTTTCATCTCATTTAGATGGTTGTTAAAGTAAAAGTTTAGGAAAATGGAAAAAACTGATGTACATAATAATATTATATTAATCATCATAAGATTGATTTAAAGTAATAATATATCGCATGAGCTATTTCCTCGCTGTAATTATTATACTTTTATTTAAAGTAAAATGATATTTTCTCTTACAGAACATGGGAAATAACGAATATGAGGTAAGAAAGTTAATGACACCGCCACCTTATTCACTTAATTTGAATCTTACAGGATTCTCACCACGTGTTCTCCAACACTGTACTGTTTTAGATTCCTGTTCACAGATGGCGCTAATATTAAAATCGTTTAACCTTACAAATGAATACATGTGTATTTATATTATATTAAAATAATAATTTTACATATTGAGACATTCAAAACCCAAATTTAATTCAAAACTTCCTTAATTTCATTACTATTTGACATTTTACTACCGAGTACTATTAATTTATAATATTCTTATCAGATGTGTATTGTTATTAGATCAGAAAATCAGAGGAACTTGGTCGGTACTTAGTAGCAGCAAGAGATCTTGCCCCAGATGACGTAGTTCTTACAGAGTTGCCCCTTGTTTATGGACCTAAATCCATGCCTGACCCAGAGGCTTTAATGCCGTGTGTGGGATGTTATAAACCTATATTTACTGATGTCGGTGAAAGATGCTCCAGGTACAATCATTTTTATATTTAATAGTCTAAGGACCCCGGTCCCAACAAAGTTCCTTTTAAATAAGTGTGTACAAATAATATTCTCAGTCTTTTTATATTTTCATGAAAAAATATCAATTTAATATGTTATAACAATTAGAATATCGAGCACTTTTTAATTCAGTTTGTGTTACGTTTTCTAAATTCTGATTTCTTATTTATTAATTAATTATTAATTTAAAAAAGTGCGTGCAGAAATGGGTTGTTTGCTTTCAGTATTAACCAGCCCAGTGAGTAAACTTTGAGCTTCTCCTTTTCTGTATCATATTATATTGAAAGACTCTTTGTCTTGGGATACTTTATTTGTGACGTTCTTCTTTTTGATCTACCTACTTTATGTATATGGTTCGGTTGTTCTGAAATGAGGGCAATCATTTTTGTTCCAGTAAAATTACTCTTTGTACTTTTTGTATCTTTTCTTTTCTTTGTCATTTTCTCTTTGTATTTAGCTACTGAAATGCTTTTTACTTAGACTTCACGTAGACATTCCTTTTTAATGTAATAAGATGATATGTTTAGTTTGTATATATTTTTCAATATATAACTCTTTGTCTTCAACATTCTTGTAACCTATTACGTTATTATTACAGAAAATCGACTTGAATGTCACATGTAGAGAATTTTATCTTGTATGATCATATTATATAGCGATGTTTTATTTTCTTATAATGTTTTCCAAACTTTAAATCCTCTTCCCTTGATACTTGGTAATAGACTAGCGTTGGTAAATTTTTCATTTACATTTTAATGTACTGTCAATAATATTGTCTTATATTTCCCTTCGTTAATTTCTTTATATTTTTTTCATTCTAACAACTGTCTATCGATATTCCATGAAATTTTTTGGATTTCAACCACTTAACCTTTCTATGGTTTTAAATGGTAAAGCTTTTTTACAACAGATGTCGCTATTAGCTTTATTAGAGAAAAGTTACTATTTAATTCCCACTTTTTTTGTCATTAAATCGTATGATTGCTAGAATTATTTCTATATTAAAAAGTTTTCATATCAATAAAGTAATTTTTTTGTCATTATTACAGTAATATTTATTCAGTAAATTCGAATATGTTTGAGTTGAATATAGTATAGGTAATATTTTCTATTTCTTTTCTTTTAACTCTTTCTTAGTTTGTATTATAATTTCATTTAAAAGACAAATCATCCTATGCAAAGACAACATAACACTAAACCAGTGTTTCCTCGGTCCTATTTTGGTCATTATTTAAGTGTATGATAAATCTCCACAATATCAGTTCTCACATTTTGATATCCATTGTGCGGAGGACAAATATAGATACGAAACAAATTTAAGAAGATCCAGATCGTTTGATGTTTATCTTGATTTTTCTCAAGGGTTTTTGAATTCTTAATTCATGTTGTTATGAACTATTGAGGAATTAATACATTTTAATGAGACTCATCACTGTAATTATGAAAGAAAAAACAATATAAAGACGATTTTAGAACCAGTAAAACCTTTCAGAACTAGCAGTGAAAGAGTTATAAGTAAAATTGTAACAACTAATCGTTTGACCTTTCATCTCCTTAACATAGCAATAGGGACATACATATAGCAATAAATTAAACTTACAGTAAATAGCCACATAGGAATGAAGATCGGTATATTTATCAATTGATTCTTTTCTTAGAAATTCTAAATAGGAAATTATAATGATCACAATATTTACTGTATTTGAAATAAAGCCCTTTAATTGAATAACCTTACGATAATTAATAATTAAAATATGTATTTAATAAAGAAGTTAATTTTGAAAGAAATTTCTGAGACTGTGAAGAAATTTAAATGGTCATTATTCATCATTTTTTTTTCTTCGCCTTTCTTCAGTTAAACTTGGCTGCAACCATATCAAATACAGTCTGTTACAAGACCTATTACATTTTTTTCGGTCAGGCTCTGATCGGCTTAAACCCAAAATAGCCTGACCCGAGCGAGCATTCCGCGATAAGGAATTTCGTTTCAATTATAAACACCCATTTTACAAGTATAAAGCTCAAATCTTTATTTAAAATTTATGCAATCGATCTATAAGTTAAATGAAAAAAAATTAATATCTTTATTGCTTTTTAATAAAATAAAAATTCACATATCTACTATGAGAACTCACAATTACCAAAGTTATAATGTTTGTATTAAACTATCAAATACCGTCAAGGTATCGTATACGCAATGATGATTTTGATGATACGCAATTTATTTGATGTAATTTTAAGTTTCGATCGTAGAACACTTATGGCTTTAGAAAGCGATGCTAATTAAGGTTGATGCTCAAATATTACATAATTTCATCGTATTAATGGAGACGTCGTTGATTGGCTGAAAGAAAATCAAACAGCAAGTTAATTTAACGAACTTTATTTGAAGATAAACAACTGGAATTGGAAAAGTTTGATAGACTTTGTTTTATTTTATACGTCATTCAGATGTGGCTGGCCGGTTTGTTCTGGCAACTGTCCAGGCTTGAAAGATCCTCTCCATCACGGTGTTGAATGTGAAATACTGAGCGCGCGTCCAGAATGTGTTTTGGACAACATGGCTGATTATTACCGGTAATATTTCCATACATACATTATACATATAATCCACAAGTCATTTAATTCTATGTATAAATTAATAAAAATTAATTACGAATATTAGCAAAAGTATGTATTGAAGAATTATATTTTCCTAACATGACCTAACTTTAATAAATAGTCTGCGATATCATTCAGTTGCAAAAAAAAAAACCCTAAACGAGAGTATTAATAAGTTTTTGACAACCATTCGAATTGAGATATTTAGAAGATTTTAAGTTTATATAGATAGACCTTATACGGGATGGCATGCGAAATTATTAGCCACATAACAGTATAAAAAATGATAAATAATAAAAAAAAATTACGTTACAGACACGATGCTCTACTTCCATTACGCTGTGCTCTTCTTCAATATACAGATGATGATAAATGGAAAAAACTTTTAGAACTTCAGTCACATATGGAATGTCGAGTACCGGGAACAGATGCTTATGAGTATGTATATATTATGTTTAGTTAGGAAACAAACAGATCCTAAAACTTGCTCACAAAAATATTTACAATATATGTATAATGCTTATTTTAAATTGACCTTCAAACTGAGAAACTAAATTTTGTACTATATAAATAGAATAAGCTATTTGTTAAAAATAAATCAATGAACGACCATAAGTTAAAATTATTTCATATTAGAATACCTATGTTATTATGATTGTGATACATTGAGTTATATATATATATATAGTTAGTAATTAAATTAATGGCTTTGTTATATTATACAAATTGTTTTATTTTTTCAGTGAGGCAGATGAATTCACTGTTAAATATCTTATGAACGTTTTCATCAACAAGATTGATAAAAATGTTAAAAATAAATATCTTAATCTTATATCTGGAGAACTGTTGCACAAAATTTGTGGCATAATCGACACTAATGCGTTAGAAATAAGACTACCAAATGGATCTGAACTTAACGCATTATACGCAACAACATGCATGATGGAACACAGCTGTGTCCCAAACACAAAGCATTTATTCAACACATCAGGAAAAGACGTTAAAGACAAATATAAAATTACAGTGAAAGTCGTCGTACCCATTAACAAAGGGGATCACGTAGCGACAATGTACAGCCATGCTTTATGGGGAACACAAGCCAGACGGCAACATTTGAAAGATACCAAATATTTCTCCTGCAAGTGCATACGTTGTAGTGACCCTACCGAGTTGGGAACTTATTTAAGCGCCATGAAGTGTTTTGGCGATGATAAGGGTCCATGTGATGGAATTCATTTACCTGAAGACCCGCTAGATGAAGAAACCGACTGGGCTTGTAATAAGTGTACAGTAAAAGTAAACAATTCTCAAATAAATATCCTCATATCTGAAATGGGTGAAGAGGTAGAGAATGTGCAAATGATGGGAGGTTCTGTGAACATGTTAGAAAATGTTTTATGTCGATTATCGACATTTCTACATCCAAATCATTATCACCTTTATTCAATAAAACATTCACTTATACAGTTGTATGGGAGACAATCTAGTTATATGTCTGAAGAAATATTGGACAAGAAAATTAAGATGTGCAAGGATTTGATTTTCATAACGAAGACTTTGGATCCAGGTAACGCAAGACTTAGTTTATACTCCGCAATCCTGCATCATGAGTTACATTCAGCTTTGGTACTGAAGTCAAAAAAGGCTACTAAAGATGGATCACTTAGAACTGTCGATGAAATTAGACCATTGATTGATGAAGCGAAATTGTCAATAGAAGCAGCTTTATCATCCCTAAAAGATGATGTTGAGGAGACATCAGGTAAAAAATTGCATGAAGTTATCGAAAAAAGTAGACTTGACTTCGTCAACTACTGTGAATCAAAAAACATCAACATTTAATATTTTATTTATTGTCAATAAACTTATAAATAAAAATAACTTAAATACTTAACAATAATATCACAGATCTTCTAAATATTTGGCAAACGAGACATGACATGGTAACTTTTTCGCTTTTATTACAACTTAAGAGATTAAATAATGGTATAAATTTAATAAATTGTTGATAAAAAATTAAAGGTAACTATGTTAATTCACCTAACCACCCCTCAGGTACCAACTTAAACCTTTTCTAGCATTATCATTATTGACACTGGATACAATCCAATCAGTGAATTTTGAAACCCTTGTATAAATTCCTGGCATCTTCGCTCTGGCACAACCACTGCCCGTTGATACCACTCCAATAAGCATAGTATGACCCTTTTCACCTTGCAGCATAAGTGGACCTCCACTGTCAGCCTGAGATTTAAGTGTTTATCAAGTTAGAACATTATCAATCCTTTCCATAGATAACAATGAAATTATGATCTTCTTACCCAGCATGAATCCCGTCCTCCTTGTTTATAACCAGCGCACATCTGAGTTGCAATAATTCTTACTTTACTTCCCTGGGATTCATACCAACTATTGCATTCGCCGTTTTCTACTACAGTAACTTCGGTTTTTTGCAAAACGTTCGGTCTCTCACCTACAAAATTGGATTTAGCGTTTATTTCAAATCATAGCAAAGTATTATCTACTTCACCTACTAACCTACTTACTGAGTGTATTGATTATTCTTATAGATAAAACTTAATTAACCATTTAAAATGACAAATAATATAATCAAATTAAGTGAAAAAAATGTGTTTTGTTATCATCTAAATGGTTCTATTTTAAGTAAATTTTACTTGGAACTTCATTTGTTTATTAAAAAGTTCAATTTAAAATTCTTACACTAATTTCTTCAGTATTTTATGTTGTACGAAATTTTCTAAAAAACCAGTCCGATAGTTTTTGCTTGATCGATTATCAAGTGAAGGTAAATAAATTTCTGTACATTCACATAATGACGTGACAGGATGATAAAGAGTTACATTTAGTTAATTTTAAAGCTCATTCAATATGCAACAGATATATAATAAAATATATTAACCAATTCCTCTGTCTTCATTGGTGAAACCCCAACCAGCAACGGTGGCACTTTTACCAGTAAAGTCAGATGATTTAGCCCGAGGAAGACATGCGGGTCGCAGTTCATTTGTCCATACCAGTTGTTGTTCTGTTTTAAGGAGAGCTACGTCGTTCGTTTTCTTTTTACATCTGAAATAATATATGTCATTATGTGCACAAATCCGGAAATTCGAAGGTAAGCATTGCGTACCGGGCGAATTGATAATATCGAAATAAAATATTTTTATTCTTATTAAACTTGAATTATATCTGAATATTTGTTAGTACAAGTGAAATATTTAAGCAATAAAATCACGTAAGCTAGTATAAAAACCATATTGACGGAAGTAATTTTATGTAAGCATGTATAAAAAGTGAGCAGTTAGCAGTTATTCCGATGCTTACCTATAATCCGGATGAGGGATAATTTTGGAGAGCCTTTGATTTTTGTCCGATGCTGATATATCAGTGTAACCTGCTACGACTGTTAACTGTTTTGATTTGTAGAACTCGTCAAATACACTGTCAAAATAATATTATTTTATTAATAGATCAATAAAAAAACTCAACAACATTAATAATTAAAACAGAATCTGTGGTAAAAACCGTGAGAATACTTGATCATTTCTGTCAAGGGGCGGTTAAAAAATAGAAAATTAGTTAAAACGGTAAGCCATTTTTTAGACCGTAAATTCAATTGATTTTAAAAAAATTTTGAAGGTCAATGGGTTATTACGGATTTTAGCATTCTACATATCTCTTAATAAACATTTATATATATAAAGCGTGTAAATAAACTATTAATACATTCAGAACAATATTGATGTCCTCTGCCTAAAAACCGAAATATAAAAAAAAAAAAATTCAAACCCATCTTCACTTTTAGTAAAAAAATCACCATAACTGTATTTTTACTCACTCTGATTCATTTTCTATTTTCATGTTCAGTTACAATAAGTACGTACTTATTTAGGTCACCAATTGTCACTTTCGAGGATAAAATTAGTTAATAATATTTATTAGAATTTATGTACAGAAGAATTATGCTATACAGAACTATTTACAAGAAACCATATTGTAGTTTGGAGTGGAAGGAACAATAATATGGAATCTATTTCAAACACACAATCAAAGTACATAGACTTATTAAATTATGATGGAGTACCTTAGGTTAGCCTGTTACCGTTACTAAAACTTTAAGTGTAGTTTATTAGTCCTAGCATATCTTTATAGTATAAATATACCATCACACAAACATATATGAATACGTGTATTATAATGTCTATTTTAACAAATTAAAATTATCAAAGTCTTAAATGTATATTAAGTTTCCCTCTGAACGGTTCCACATTATAATTTTAATTTATACTAACTATATTTATTTGGAGATATATTTTCATGACTCGCAACTGATCGTATATATTCATAATATTGGCATAGTTATATTTTTTAGTTTTAGAGAAATCTTTTGCAATTTGAATTGAGAAATCAGTATGAAAAAAGTAATATAAATAGATTTTTATTTGAAATGTCTTAAGTAAACGTTTTAATAATTAATAAAGGAATCAAGACAATGTTGAAAGAATTACCTGCAAACACAGTGTCCAGCGGTAACCAGCCATCTATTATTGATGATAGTAGCTCCACACTGATGGGTCCCCTGTCTCCACAAACTGGCTGCCCAGGGGAACTCAGCAGGCAGACTGTTTGTACCACCGACGATACGACCACTACGTGCGTTCAGCAGACCACAATCAACATCAGCCACTTAAATGAACCGCATGTTACATTAAAAGATAAAAACAGATTATGACACAATTGTATAAAGAAATTTATGTTCAACTCACAATTAATATAACACAATCCAAGCTCACAACAACAAACTATAACAATGAACACACAAACGCGTTCCATTATTATCTAATGTTTATTAAATAAATAATTAAAATAACTAGTTGTAATAGGACAAGTGCACTCGTGTCAAAGTGCGTGCACTTTATAGTGAACAGATTTCAGACGGTGATTATTTAAAGTATTCCATGATTTCTACTTAAACAATCTTCCTTCGTCCGCCTGAAGGCCTGACCCCTATACTTTATGCTTCGAGTGTTGTGCGAGATTCCTACGAAGGTTTATAGATATTTCTTTAAAAAAAAATACCTCCACACACTTTAAAACTCACAAAAAAAAATTGGTAGCACAAAATATTTATAGTATATTGAAAATCACTTCCAACTACTTTTCTATTAGTCCTTTACGATTAAAAACCTTGAAGATTTGGAAATTAATTTTAAATGTTTTTGATATAACTTTCCACATACTGTTAACACAACTATTATGAAATTATTTATTAAAATTTATTGATTTTTATTTGAGGATTTAATACATAGGATTTAATACATAGGATTTAATACATAAGCTTAATGGAAATCATCTTGCCTCTAAACATTAGTAAATCAGTCTGATTAAGTAAGGAATAATTAATTATTAATGGATGAGCTAAGCATTGTGGATTTGTAGTGTATTATTAGTATTCAAATCTACTATAATTTTGTTTTTTTTTAGTCCCATGGCGATCCTGAGCTTATATTTGAGATATTTTAATATTAAAAATGAGATAGGAAAACAATATTTATAGCTAATAATTGAATGCAAGGGAAAGAGCAAAAGGCTCTTTTAACAATATACTTCTATTGCAATTTAAATCAACTTACGTGTTACGTACCTCTGATACCAGTTAAGGAAGAAATAAAAATACGTTTTATCGCACATAAATCAGTAGATTGAATATTTATTAATAGATTAAATTATATGTTTAAAATTTATTCATCGATATGCTGGCGCACATCACTATGAACAATTCATTGTCAGGTTCGGAGCGACCTCGGTAGATAAGCGTAGATAACAAGTCGGAACCGTAGCTACAATGAGTTAGTATTATCGAAATATGTTTATGCAATGTCAACTTAGCCGACAATGTTAGGTTGGATATGTTTCTGTATTTCTTTTGTTGTAATAAATTAAAGTACTCGTAATGTAAAAATTATCACACGACATCTATTAATTTATTCTTACATTATATTAAATTAAAAAATTAAAATAAACTTTATTTATTTAATGTTTAATCAAACAAAAACTGTTTTAATACATTATTTCATTATTGAAAATTTATGAAATTTAAATTTTTATATATACTTCCAAAGTACATAAGAAACTAAATAAAAATATCACAAGAAACAAAATATAACAATACATAAATATACAATTTCCTTTCCGGTCATGATTGCTGTTTTACCCTTGACAGAACGGCGTTAGTACTAAAACGTGGGCAGATATTACTATTCTACAGTATTACACAATATTCATGTTGCGTGGTCACCCTAAATGAGAATTAGCCACGCGCATACAATACGCGGCCAAGTGCAGCACAACGCATCTTGACCTACTTGTTTATATAGATTAAATATTATCACAATCAAAACAAAAGTTATATATTAGCTTTGATATAAAGCGGATAACAGCTATATAGAGTAATGAAGCTAACTACCAAATATTATTTTCTCTTAACAATCAAATTTAATATAATCTAAAAATAAGCCTGAACCGCTACACGATGTTACATAATATAAAATCACTTGTATTGTTAACAATATTCACACTGCTTATAAAATAAAAATAATTTATTCTTATCCAAAAATAATCGCGTCCTTAAGATTAACTCGCGGAAGTGTAAAGCGGAAAGGTATGTTTGGGTTGTGATAACGGGAAGCTGAGGCCATATGAAGGCTACGGGTCGGCCCGCATGATCTGAGTACGAAACGACGCCAAAAATTTTCCTGTATATGACATAAACTGTTACATAGTGGCGATGGCATATATATTATTTAATAAACTACAATCTCATTTTCGTCATACATAGCTTATCACCATTTTTGTTAAATACGTAAAAAATACGAAATATACATAATAAGAAATTATTTACTTAAGATTATATTTAAGAAATAAATAATAATGAAATAAAATTCAAAAACATTTATTTATGAAATAATAAAGAAATTAGAGTAATTAATACTAAAACCAGCGTGTTTATGTCTGAAGGCGATTGGATATATTTAATTGAAAATGATGACTGTAGTTCGCATATGCTAATTTATTGCAATCGGAATTTTTTTCTAGTGTATGCACTATGTATGTTACTAAGGAAAAGATTTTTTTTATTTGTTTTGAACAATTATCTTCTTATTTCTGAAATGTATTCAATGCCTTTGACAATATTGAGACCACATATTATAGGAGTCATTATAGGTTATTTTGAGTTCTCTTGTAGTTTCTTTATTAATTTTTATATAATTGATGACCCAAGTTGAATTACTTTAAAAATTTTAATTTATTTTTTATACATTAAACAAAAAGGTTATATTGAATAAAAATTTATATATAATAATTTTATTTTGATAATTGTTTATTTAGTAATATCGTAAAACAAATTGTAACAATATCCTTACATAACAGAAGGCTGCGTATGCGCAGAATAACAATGAATCTATGTGTTACACTGTCGCGGCTAAGGACGAATAATTAGGACAATGTCAGTTGCATCGTGACCGGTTGAAGATATGATGCACATTTTTACCTAAATATTGTAATGATGACCAAACCGGACTACAAAGCATAACAAATTGTTCAATATTATAATAGCAATCAGTATTTTTATATATGAGGAAGTATTTGAGATTTAATAATTATAGATGTCGTGTCTGGGACTTGCGACCTACACCTGGGTACCTGTTACGACCCAGGCACTGTTAAACCTCCTCTCTCTGCAATACCGGCCCCGGCACTGTGAATCCAAACAATGGACGAATGCTTCGTCTCCAGAATTTAAGAAATTGAAACAAAATCTCTCATATCTTAGAAAAGGTTGCTTGACGCTGATAGGTAAATAAAAGTTACTGAGATCCAGACAAATTACACTCAGATATCTAAAGTGAAAATCAATCAGCAAAAATCATAATATTATTCTATTTTACTCATACATTTCAGGAACAATATACAAATATTAAATTGTATTATTTACTCTATTTATCGAGTTTGATGTGCCATGGTTTTAATCCTTTGTCGTCAAGCCGTTCAATGTATGAATAGCCATCCACTTTTTATTGTAGGAACTTATAAATATATAAAATTTTAATGCTTATATTCGGCGAAAGATGAAAGACTTATCTCGTACTCTTTAATGTTGTCACAAAAAGGTATATCCACGGAGCATCCAAATGCAACAGGTTGTTTTGTCGTTCACCATTGAAGAGAGTTCCTATTGAAATTTTAAATCAGCTTCATGTATATGTCAGATTCGGCAGTTACCTAAACAGGATGAAGATTCATCAATGTTGTTATACAACAAACACATCATTTTGTTATCACGTCGTAACTTATACTTTATTTATTTAGCATTAGAGCTCGTTTTGTGCTTCTCTAGTTGACAAACCGCAAATAGTTGTTGTTATTTAAAGTTTTTCGATGAGCTGATGTCAAATGCGCTCTTTTGTAAACGATTTACACAAAAAACGATGTTGGCAGGTGAATCCTGTATGTTTATTCTCAGCATTTTGAAGTAGTGACGTCAAATTCTGAATAGATTCAAATGTTTTATCACTAAGACATGTAGCTAGCTACTTATATATTTTATATATTTTTTGTTTGATTTATTTAACGTTCGTAAAGAATCGTAACAATGGCGTGTAAATAATATATTGATAAATATGTCCTAAAAGGAACATGGGTATTGTAATACCGTTATTACAAAACAATATGCAAAACTAAAATAACATTTCGAGGAAAAGAAAAATTGCTTTTCCATATATTATTTGTGTCTATACAAATTTCTTTGTTTAATATAATATTAAAAATATATAATAATTCCGAATTGTCTGGCATGACTCATGTGATATTCTATGTAAACAGATAAAATATGAAAAGTAAAGGTTTGTTCCGTTCAAAAAAAAAAAAACTCACGTCACAATCTGATTAAATCCTTACCATGAAAACAAATTCAATCATTGTAATGCATTCCACTTTACATTCATCGATGCCATTGATGTCATAGCACAAGTTATATATTAACGTTGAAATTTACATCTTTAGGAACCGTTAAATCCAAGAATGAGAACGGAACAAGTATCCGCGTGTCACGTGCCCTATTAAAAACTAATACATTTACAGAACAAATTTTATAATTACTCTGTTAAAAGAACATTAACCAGGATCATTCAGATAATACAGTTCGTAAAGAATTCTCCAATAATTGGCAAAAACAGCACAGCGGGCGGCATGCGAGGCGAGGATTTCTTACATCAATAAACCGTGTAAGCCATATATAATTACATAATGCGAATACTTGAACACATATCAATTTTTCTCACAAAAACAATGTCATCCGTGGTCCATTCGGTTCATGATCGCTGTTTAATCATAACTTACGCATCAACAACTTTTATTAATATATTGGTTACATTTATACATAATTGCTTGAAACTGACGCTAACGGATTATGTAAAGACTTGTACGGAATGGTATATTTCTTTTTATAATATATAATAAGGAATATTTTTGATAAAATATATGTTTTTTTAAATCTTCTTATAATTATTCCTCTGTAGCATTAGCAATTGAAGGTAGTAATATAATGAAGGGGGGAGGGGGGTGAAAGCTAGGCTATACTCGTCTCTTCCCGCATCGGCTGATTTCGAAGTATTTTTTTTATTAGAGACGAAACCTCTCAGCATTCCATGGATTCACCGTGCTGGTGCTGGGTCCATCGCGTAGCAGGGAGACGAGCTTCAACAGTGCCTGGGACTTGCGACCCAGGTGTAGGTTTAAGGGGCTCCTATGTAACGCACGTTAAACACTCACCTCCACTGTCCAAGCTGCTCTCTCTACCTAACCAAATTTGACACGAACCTATTAGGGCTGCCTTCGACGCACGTTCCATGAATCAATTGATATTAGTTCTTGACAGGCCCAAGTCTTTTGGCAGGTTTTAGAGAGATTTGGCTGTTATACCTCTCGCTCATACTCTTACCGCGTACAAATTTACAACTAACCTCTTCTTAGTGAGTTCCTTAGTAAGCTTGCAAAACTTGTTGACCTTCATGGCATGGTCTATGGGGATGTTGGTTTCTCAAGGAACCGTGAGCTCTGTTATCACAAAAAAATATGTTCGGTCTGGACGCCGTCGCATAAATATTCTCTAGGATTTTATATTGCTTCTCATACGTATCCACCATTATAGTCCAATCCGAAGCGACGTTTGATTTTGTAGCCTTAGTGCCTTCTCTCACAAAACCTATTGATAGCTTGTTTGTGGTTTTATTTCTTTTTGCGTTCTTGCTACCGATAGACTAACCGCTTCCCGTATGATTTCTAAAACCCTATCGTGACGACGCGAGTTGACCACCATCCAGGAGTACCCTACATCCCACCAGCAAATGCTTAGCAGTTCCAATTGCTTCCCCGCAAATGTAACAAGTTTCTTCGGTACCTTTACCCCATTTTACTAAATAACTCCAATCTGGAAGGGTCATCTGGAACGTATTGAGATAAAATTTGAGCAGTACTGGCGACAAATCATGAATTAAATTGTTTTGCGAAAAACGTAAGAGCAATTAAATAGCAACATGCTCAGATATTATACAGAAATTGAGCAAAAATATGTCAAAAAGATTTCAGATAGAAGCTATTCGTCCTTAAAATGTTTTTGTTTCACAATAATAGAACGGAGAAGAGAAAAAATATTTTTTTATTAAAAATCTATGTAATTATACAGTTTCTTCTTATTCCACAATTTCGTGTTACCTGTTACTGAGAATTACTGAATGTTCATAAAAGAAACTGCCGTTTATACAACTTTCACACAATCACAATTTGGTTTTAATTTATAAATTGTTTTATACGATGGTAAAAGATTACCGCAATCTAATTGGTAGTGATTTAAATACATCGTATGTACAGAAATAAATGTATGCCCAATAATCACGTGTTATTAGCGATCGGCTTATTTAAAAACTGTTTTAAGAACCATAGCCGATTTAAAATCACAAAAAGAAATAAAATGTGTAATAATCTTGGGACAGGTTTATGGCACCTTGTTGTAATTTTCTTATAATTTCTTTATTACTCTCAAAGCTTATCTGGTTTCGACGTACGGACTATAAGAAATAGTGAATATTTTAAACCTAATATTCTGATTTGATCAGAATAACAACCTGTGTATAGACATGCTGTATATCAATAATTTAATATATTTTTTAACTTTCGCATGAAATTGTTCTTCACTAAAATATAAGATATTCTGAAGTGAATAACGTTATATAAGTTATACTTTAACAATTGCAGATATATTACAAATAAATGATATATTATATATTTACAATATAAATAAATGCCACTCTTTTAGATTCCATACAACTCCAGGCTGATTACGCAAGATTCTTGATTATTATCATAAATTTATTTCATAGTACCATAACTTTTAAATAGACATTAAATACATTTTCGGAGTCATTAAACTAGAATACTTAATGAAAAGAAAATGCACAACTACTTGGTATCAATATTATGGGAGAGAATTAAAAATGCGATGTATTCTTTAGCTTATTTACAACGTTTAATATAATTTGATAGTTTTTGAAATATAATATGCCAGAGCAATATTGTTATTTTATTTCACTCTCCTATAACGAATTTTTAGTTGGTTATTAATTCCATAGTTACTTATTGTTTTATGTTTCTCTCTAAGAAATACCTTTTATTTTGTTTAAATACTTGAATTGCTATGTCATTAAAGATTGTTCAATAATTCAAATTCGCTGGAATGATCTGTAATGAGGTATCCCTTAAACTATATTATCCATAATTCGTACTATTAAAACACATTCAGTAACATTAAGGTACAAATATAATGTATCGCAAATAGGTGATAAAATTTAATAACATTCCATTGATAGGTTTCCGATGTAAGAAACGTATATATTTCTGTTCTTTTGATCACTGTTTTATCTTTAAGCCATCTCAGAAATGCGACTAGTATTTAAAAACAAACATAAAATGGATCTGATATTTATAAAATAAATCAAATTTTTCTTTTATATTATTTTAGGAAATAGTTTTTATATCTTAAAAAATAGAACTATTATCTTTGGTTTTAAACACATGAATTTTATTAAAATGACGAAACATAACATATATTATTCAGTTATTTTTTTTGTTCGCAACAGTTTGCCTAGAGCTTAAACAAATTGTCCTGTGATTATTATAAACGTTTTAACTTAATATTTAAGGCGAAACAGCGGATGTAAATTATTTATCGTAACTTTAACTCGAATTATAAAATAATGTTCTTATGAGAACTTTATGATTAAATGATCATTATATTTAAATTAATTTTCAAGGTTGCTTAACGTATTCGCATCCAGATATATAGAGTAATTAGGTATAATGCTTTGAGTATAAAGATAAAATCTTATGTTGATTTTGGTGTCATTATTCTGTAGGCAGGGCGATTTGTGTTAAAGTAATGAGTTTCCATTCTGGTATCTGCCTCTGAGATCTCGTGCGCTACCGTAGCCTGTATTCAATCTAGATGTTAGCCCATTCTCTTACTTTGGATACAGAAATATATGTGTCTTTACTTTTATCTTTTTTCTTTCATGTTGTGAAAATGTAGTAATATAATTTAAAAAATATGATGTTAATGATTCCAGTCTCAATACACTCGTAATAAGAACGGTAACTTACACTCTCGAGCGACTATTTGAACTGTCACCTTGTGTTTCGGCTCGTGACTCGTCTCGCGACTCGTACGCGAGTGTAAATACCGTGTTAAAGTAACATAAGATAACTTTATTGTGATTGTTGCATAATAGTAGTGTGAAATCTCTTCAAATAACAGCTGAAGAGTAATCTTCATAGTAATAACAGCGATCATTTTAGTCTTTTTGGTAATCTAATCGGAGCATTATTTATTTATACAAGCGAACAATAAACGATATAACAAAATAATCTCTTTTTATTCACTGGCAACACAAGAAACAAACATTTTATTTTTTCAAATTTTTCTTAGCACTGTAACAATGTTGGTAAAATAACTTTGGATTCAGTCAGTCTAAGTCTTAGGATACATTTGTCTTTGAACATTATTAATAGAATTATAATAATGTCAAGTTTAAATGTCATAATAATTATGAAATTTATCACATTGCACTAGTCCATTGCTACAAATTAAGGAACAATTCATTTATTCTCAACAAAGTAGTGCGGAATCTACTTGAATGGATTGTAGTTAACGGAGCGTTTTAACATTAATTGTGTGTGGTTAGCAGAATTAGCTGATATCAGGATCTGGCTATTAACGCGAAGAGTTTAAGGCGTGTCCACATTGACGTGCTGATTACAACCTTCGGTACCGAAAAATTCGGTCTCGGCAACATCGGCGCTAGCCCCCGGGGCTTTTGGCGCTAATGAAATAATTCCCCATGTAATTTAAGACTGTTTAAGATGTCAAATTTTAAATTGGATGCGCGAATAAGTTGGAAATAATAAATTAATCGGTTCTCTGAAGAGGTAAAGTGACTTCGGGTAATGAATTTTGAGTTAAGTAGGCGGTGAGTTTTGCTTTTCTTGCGTTTATTAGCGATGTGGATGGTGGTGTGATTGATGGTGATCGATTTAAACGACTAACCGACTAACTTTGATCGCTTACTAAAGAAAGTATCGGTTATTTTACAGTGCATAAGTGAAAGGATCTCTGTTTTGATACAAAATTAATGTTTTATATATTTATGAAATTAAAAACAAAAAACACTAGGAAATGTGTTGATGTTGATATAAATGATTTGGTAATGAAAATTAATATCGATTAAAGAGACGGGGCGGAAATCTAAGCTGCAGTTTATATGCCGTACTAAGTTGACAAACATTATGTTGCAAATCAGGGCTGAGACCAGTTGAGTCTAGGACCAAAGAGGAGCAGAAGTAGATAAACGGACAAAAACAACGAATGTTATGACCAAAAAATTTGCCAGGAGCTGAAATTTATGTCGTTTTGTTTTGGTACCAACAAACTTAAGAGCGCTCATCTCGGAAGCTGCTTTAACCAGACACGATCAGAAATTAAGGGACCTGAAATTCCAAACAGTCTAATTATCCAAATTAATCTCTCAAGGTTTTTATGTTTGTATAAAATGTAAATAAAATATTGAAGTTTACTATAACAGTGATACTTAACAAATATAATGTATTAATATACCGTATAATATGTTGTTAAAAGCGTTCGGTCAATAAGGTTAAGTAGGTCTTAAAGTCAAAAAATACATATCTACATATATTACCCTTGGGCACGGTGCCGAAACATTGTTGCTTATAGCTAACGGCCCTCTTAAAATCAATTTTGTCATCACAAACACAATCAAATCAAGTAATTTTGGTCTGTATGATAGATACTCTGATTTTTTAAGTATATTATTTACACACAAAGTGTAAAGAATTTATTATATTAGCTTAAGTATAAAGAAACGACATCTTTCCATCACGAGTAGGAATATTCCTTTTAGGGATTTGAACAGGATCTTACAGAACAGAATTCAATAACAAAAAATGTTTATTGATCTAAAAACAAAAAAAATATTAGTTATTTCACGGTCCATATTTCTACGGACGAAAATCTTTAATGTATATTCGGAGACGAAACATTACATAACTATAGCAAAGTTCATTTGCATTTGCTATTTATACTATTCCTTACAACGTCGACGTATAAAATGATATAAAAGTTTTTTACAACCGTTTTGTGGTCAAACAATTTCAACTTTCGATTGATAAGTGGAGAAAAGTAACAAGTTACTACCAAAAAAGTCGAAGGTCACGAAAAAATTGAAGTTTGAGAGTGATTCAACATAAAGTTTTACAAGTTTTTTTTCTTTAATTCAAACTAAAAAGGTGGCAACAGATTAACTGCATCCCCTTGGACGAAGATTACAACTTAAAACTGGTGGAATGTTATCTCTTATTCCCTCTGATCATATGCATATAAACGTTTTTTTTATCAAATGTTTTTTTCACGTTTTTTTTTATTAAATAAATGTAATGTGAAACCACATCAAGAGATGTTTTATTTAAGAACAAAAAGTCTAGAATGTCTTGTTACAATGACCACGGACGACATGATATATGGGTGTCACCTACATCGCGTCTTCCAGTGAAAAATGCAGAAATATTTATAATTTATATCCACAAGAAAATAGTTGAATTCAAATCATCATAAATAACATTTTGTAATGATTTTTTTCTCTTCGTAGTCTACTAAAAAAACATGATAAAACATTTACATCCTAAAGAATTAAATAACTTGTTTTCAATAAAAAAAGACGAGGCAGATGTTGTTATAATTTGAGCAAGTGAATATTGAAAGGAAAATTTTACGTTCATTAAAATTTGCTGAAATAATAACATAAAAAAACGATATTGTGAACAAAATAAAGCAATTAAGATCTCGGTATAATTTTTCTTTTTAATGTCACATCTTGGATAAGAATTAAGTTAGTTTTGATATGATTACGAAATTCTCTTTAGTAACCACAAAGCGATGTAAATCTATAAATATTAAGAAAAATATTTAAATGAATTTGAAATTTTTTAATAACTACCGCTTTAAAATACAGCTGAGAGTAATTTTTTTATGATTACAGATACAAATAAAATTATAATGTAACAATAATAAAATTGTCGTAATTAATGAGATCTGTGTAGTCTGAAGGTGTATTTAAATAGACTGATAAATTAAAAAGTTAATTTTTATTCAAAAGCTGTATCAGTATATTCTATTATTATATTTTATTATTATATGTTAACATCATTTTAATTATCTCATACCTTCACTCGCTGTAGTAACTTTGCTCAATGTATTTTTTTTGTGTTGTTATCGGGGAAAGCGTTTTTTTCGACTTGTCTATTGCTGTTAGCCCTGTTGATTTTGACAACGTCACCATGCGACGGGGTATATGAACGAAGAGTTAAATTTTTTCTCAACGCCATATAAAACCAAAACAAGTTGACATTTCAAAAGAATGGTTTAATTACGTTCTTATTTAGCTAAAACTATTTCGAGTTTGTTAATGTTTTTCTTTGTCAATAGGATTATTTACTTCGTTACTCTATAAGTTCTATAACTGAAGGCATACAATTCTTCCATTACATTTAATAGAAAATACTTATTATAAAGGCGTTAGTATTTAATATATCTCTTCATAATAATGGCAATGACAATAAGATAAGAATTTCTGTATAAAATCTTGAACTATAAGGAAGGTATACTAAATGTTTTTATTACGTAATAAATAAAAGAAATTCGGAATTTATAGTAATTTAAGTCTTAAAATTATATCTTAGATAAGATTGCAATAAGAAAATTCTTATTGCACCATTCTCCTAAAATATAGTAAAAAGATCGTATATTAGACAGAATAAATAGTAGATAAATAAGCGCTTCTTACTAAATAGTAAGTTCATAGTCGCACGGTGTATATTTTCATTAGTTTTTTATCATACTTACTAAATCTGCAACTCCTATCAAGGGACGACGAGATACGTCGATATTTTTTTCATAATAATATAAAAAACACTGAATATTTATATACATATATATAGATAACTTCGTCATAATTCCCTTATATTGTTTTTATTTCATTGTTAAAAAATAGCAATAGTTCAAAACAATCATATCTTGTTTGTCTTCAACATTCGTTATACTTTAATAAAGTCATCTAAAATTTAATCTCAAAAATATCTTTTAACATATTTTAAAATATTTTTAAACTCAACCAAAAAGAACGAATAAAAAATATATATATTTGTTAAAGAGGTCCATTGGCAATAAATAATACTCAAAAGAAATGTAAGAATAAAAGATTATTTTTTTATATAACCGGTGCTATATGTCCTTAATATGAATAACTCAAATACATAAGAAAATTAAACTCTATGAAATATCTGAGACTATTGTGACTGGTTATTTTAAAACCGAACTCACGCGACTGCTCTGGCGCCGAACATTTTGCTAAAACGATATTCAATTACTTTTTTTTTTGTTGACAGATTTTGATTTATGTAAGGACCAATATTCTTAAAATATATCCTTTTTTATATTATTCACATAAACAGAATATAGATTTTTGTTCATAAAAAAATAAACGTCACTAAATTTACCATATATTAAATTGGACTTAAATATAAAAATATAAAACTGTGAACATATATATATATATATATAATTATCTTTTGACACTATTACATAATACCGATCATATCCGATCATATTCACCGATTTTAAACGGTCCTAGAGAATTGTGAACTATTTCACACACAAAGCTCCCAATTAATTTCTTCCCTACGGCTGTTATTTTTATTTTTAGACTATTAATTCCTTGGTAAATACAAAGCCGTTTTATTGTATAATTTTTATGCGCCTATAAATCTTGGCATTGTGTTAACTTTAAGAGTTCATAACAAAGTCTTTACTAACGTCACGTGAATAAAAATGTCATGAATAGTTATATGTAAGTTACTTCCGTTTTAATAATAATAAAAAGTATGTAGATCAAACTATATACTTATATAAAATTATATAATAAAATTAATGATAAAAATATTATTTTTATGATAATGGTAAAATCATTAACTTAATACATATTTTACTTTTAAAGTTTATTTATAAATTGTCAAGTAAGGTATAAATAATGCAATGTACAGCGATTCATGGTTTAACCCAAGCGCCGATAAAACTATTTGAACATAAAAAAGTTGCGTTAATGTCAAGAGATAGCGATAAAAGCTTCTAAATTAACTGCAGCGCGCCCAAGATTGAGTACCCCTCTTGCAGTTTTTGTTTTGATACCGATGCACTAGCTCACTGCACACGCACTATCGGTGCAGCTCAGACGCGGCGCGTGAGTAACGCATCGATCGCCACGCAACTAATGTCGCCCCGCCTTTACGATACGTATCTAAAATGATTGACAATCTGAATTGATTATAACTTATAAAATGCACCTATTATATTACAATAAGTGTTGGCTTCCACTTGCCGTATAATTTAGGAATAAACGTTCTAAATTTCGGCTCCAGAACCGAGACAATTTTTCAACATCGCATTGAATTTCAAATATGTCCTTATAAACGCTGTTGTTTTTATATTTGTGGACTATTTCAAGTTGTATCTCACTGGAGTTGGTTTGTGAACTGTGGAAGGTGCAACAATTACAACTATGAGGTAAGATCACTTATCTATCACAAAATATAAGTTTAGTTAAAGCTCTACGGTATTTTTCTTAATCTGTTCAAAGAAGTAAAAACCAATAAGTTTTAATATTTCTATCATTTTTATTAATAAAAAGCATACAATTTTAATCTTATATATTCAAACACTTAGTACGATAATCCATAATTTAGTTCCTTTAAGGTTCTTACTTTTATAGCAGCGCAGGTCCTTAATACTAAATAAAATGACTTGAATTCAAGCTATTAAGTTGTAACATATTTGTTAAACCTAAAAATAATTACAAATCCATCGACGTTATAAAATATTATTTACGTGTCTCGTGCTGAGCTTTCATCGTCAAACAGAAAAGTGAACGTGAAAAGTTATATAAAAAACGTTCGAAACGTTCATGAAATGATACAGAGTTGTTAGGCGTAAAATTTAAATTTAACATGTGATTATGGAGGATTAGAAAAAATATTTAAATAGAATTATCCAAAATTATTTACATCCAATAATAAAAGAAAGAAAGACAAAGCTAGAGTAATAAATTATAATTTCATTACTGAGTATTTGATTACTATGAACACTGTGTTTAAGTTATTATAAACGCTCTATTTAATCTTAATGGTTTACTAGTTAAGAAGATAATACGTACCAACAAGCTATTGTAAAATATCGGAGCTAATTAACATATGAAAACTTAAAGGATATAGTATGGTATAGTATAGTATAGTACACTTACATTTTTATAGAGGTTTATACAATTGAAAATACATCGCCTTAAAGCACTTATATATACGTAATTACATAGAAGTGTAAGTAACGTAAGGAGCTGTTTATCCGATTTAAAACAATGTTGTTATAAGAAATAAATTCGGTGTACTATAGTCAATAAATACCAACTAAGTTATCCCCTTGTAACAGAATCGCGAAGCCCTACTACGTGATTACTGCCTCATAAGTGTCATGCTATCATGCTGGCACGCGACTTTACGTATTTTAATTTAAACTCTACAAGCGTACATATTGATGAATTACATTTGTAATAATTGTAGTAAGAATTGTAATTTAGCGAGCAAGTTACAAGCTTGCGTACTCATCATTATATATTATAAGTCTATTCAAATTATTACAATATGAAAATATCGTTAAATCTCTTTTATCTATATTTTTTATTTATACTACAGATCTCACTTTAGATGTTTAAATTATTCGTGAAGGATTTATTACAATTAAAATTTACGTATGTATGCTAATAGAACTCTTGAACGTCATTTTGTCGTTGCTCGCCAAAGTGTCACTCAAATTTATAATCTCTGCGTTCTTAATCTAAGTCCAAAAATGTAAGAGTAAAAAGAATTTTCAAAACGGACGAATTGAAAGCGTGTTCTAAATTTCTTTTGTATAACTAAAATACAAAAACAAGGCCAATATACGGTACGCTATAAATCACACGTATACAATTCTAAAACACAAACTCTTGGAGTCGTTGCTATCCAGATAGTCCTTTGACGCAACCAAATTTTTGACAGAAACAAACGCGATTTTTTGTTCTCGTTGTTTTATTCATGAACAAGGCCGTAATAGGAATCGTTGTAATGGAACACATATCGTATTTGATCTATGACTGATGAAGAATTTCATATTTATTTATTTATTCATTCAAATACAATATATTATCTACATTTAAAAACAATGGAAGTGATTTTTTTTATATTGCTTGGTGTTCGTATGTATACTGTTTTTACTAATTTTATTTCCTTGCCATCATAACTTGTAAATTTATATCAAATCAACAACTTTATTACGTGGTTTAGCTCACAAAAAGCTTAAATATAATTTTAATTAAATTTCCAACATTTAAATTCAAACAGAGATTACAGCAATTATAAAGAGCTTAGGACAACGACTTAACATTATTTATAGGTCTACATCTGTCTATAATATATCTATTTATAGGAATCTTTGATGTCTGTGTATCGACTTGTAACCTGGACTGATTCGTTGTTTAGATGTATGTATTTGTGTCTCCGCATGTTGCGAATAACATCCGTAACTTTTTTGAAAACTGTCAATACTTTTCTTGTTTTTAGTCTTGATGGATAAATTTTTACGTTTATTTAAACTAACTGCTTTCGGTCAACCGATGTCTTGTTGATATGAAAAATAAAGCATATATATTATATAACAGACTCATCTTGTCATATTATTTATTGAATATGTTGATGCAAAGTTATTTGAGAATAGGTTTAAAATATTTGCGTGAGAGAGTAAAGAGCATTCATATGTAAAAATAAATCCAATGTATTGAGAAAGCATTATATTTAAAATTTATTATTTAATATATTATAACAAGCAATAGTAACTGTTCAAAATGTTCACAGCTAAACTTGTCCGTTAAACGTTATTTGGAAAGAGAAAACAAGCGGTGATAAATTTTGAAAAGTTAATTTAAAGCGAACTTTTCTTTGACATTTCGACTTTTTATAAAAAAGATGTGGCATCGTATGAAAATTTAAAAATTATTCTATTAACCTTTGTATAGTCCAGAATTATAGTATTATATTACGGGTGCCTACTAAGTCACCTAATTAACATACACCACGACCAATTAAATCAACTAACCTAAAATAGTTTTAACTCCGTAAGTAACAAAAAGTCACGTTCTGGCACTTCGGTAATGGATCGGAAATGTAAATAAACAAATTTCGTTTGAATTCGCACAAGCAGTCCTGTTGTTTCTATACAGTTAATGAAAACAAAGCAGTGATTAAAGGATTTTGGGATTGCTACATCCTGTAGCTTGATTCAGGGCTGACACATGTACAGTTTTGATATTATACACAGATAAATTATGTACCCAACTGAGTTAATTCTTTTGAAAGTATATGCATTGTGTTATACAAATAAATAAGACTACTTTATGCTATCTAGGGATTGCTGTGAAGATAACTCTAAACGGATTCAAAAACACAAATTTTCAAAAATAAAACTCACTCTTTTACTGTTTATCAAATGTAAGTTTTAAAAAGACGCTTTGAGAAAATATCACTTCAAATTAATTTATTCTCAATAAACATAAGCTGTTAAAATCACATCGTAACTATATTAAAATGCCTCAGGAAGAGAATATAGTAAAATCGGTAAATTAAACTGTCTTCGCGTTAATATTCCGTTGTCACCTCCGAGGCAAATACAATAAGGTCTAAGATATGTTAATCATGTGAAAATATATTCAAATAGACATGAAATTTAATTCAGTTATTAAAATATTATCTTCATAAGTATAACAACAACACAACTACGCTTCAAACAAACTGAAATTATCTCGATTTTTGAATAAGTAATTAGTAAAATATTCGCTGCTTTTAGGAAAAAAAAATTGTCAGATTGAAATAAAAGTTTGATGATATATTTTGTTTATTTCATAATTATTTTTTTGTTTAAATAAAACAATAAACATATATATATATATAGGAGGAACTGCTCGAAAGTTCTATATAAATAAGTTCGTAATCCAATCACGAAAACAAGAGTGTGTATTTTACTAAGTCAGTAATTTTTTTTTCAAAGCTTTAAAATACTGTAGAATCGGTATCAGAAACAGTAGACTATATTTTTTTAATAATAAGCCATAAAATTCGACTGCAGAAACTTAGCAACACGTTTCCACACGAAGTGGATCTGAAGTATCTAAATTAATAATTAGGGTGAACTTAAATGATATTATTGGTATCGTCTCAATGTACCTTTATTCTAAAGTAAGAAAGAGCTACATAAAACTTCAGATAATATGAAACATTTGAAGTTAATGTAACATAAATTTGCGAGCGTATAAATAAAAAATTGCAAAAAATAATGTTAATAAAATTTTTATTGACGGAAATAGAAACAAAGGATTCTTGCATCACTAATTAGAAAAAAAAAAAACGACAAAGTTTTCTTATTTTCTCAGAAACAGTTAAAAATATACGGTCCGTCGAGTCAACTCGGTGCGTACGAACTTAGTTATTTATAAACACGCATCGAAATCAGCAACATAAAGTAAAATACATCAAAACCAGACAGAAACAAAAGCGTGGCAGACTGACGGGCAGACTGCTTATTTATAGTGATTTTTACTCCCCAGTGACAACCATTGATATATTTACTGTACACCATTGACGCATCGTGAATTTTCAGTTTCTTTAAGATTTATCACATATGCGAATTTATTTTTAGTACTTCCAGATGACTTTTCATATATTTCAACTAATTAAAATAAGTAATTTTTTAGTATCAACACTATTTCAGGCTTATTATAACATGGCTAATGTGCAATTAAAACATTACTTTTCTATAACTCCTTCCAATACTAAGCGAACGATAGGTTATTGGTTTGTTTTCCTTTTTAAAGGTAACCCTCCCATTTGCTAAGATTTATTTTATTATGTACATTGCGGAAGCAATGAATCTTCTATTTTACGATGTTTTTATTTTACTAAGCGAGAAAGGATCTCAGTAAGGCTATTTTGTTCTTCAGCGCAGTTCTTCTAACAAAATAAATTACTGTCACAATTATGGTTACATTATTTAGGTTAATAACATTCCTGATGCCCCAAATTTGAATTAGACTTACCTTTTATTACTTAAGCTATATGTTATCGTATTAAAAGTTGCATGATATTTGAGTTATACCAATTGACTAACATATAATTTGACAGTCCTTTTTAAGATTATTTTGTTAGACCAGATCAATTAGATAATCTTATTCGTAAGTACGGCTTAAAAAAAAATCTAAATTCTCATTAGATTAGTTTTATGATAAGCAATTTATCCTATTAGTTTGAATTTAGTATACATCTAAAATCGGATGTTCGTTCACTAAGGACATTAATAAATATTCTATGACACAGTTTCAACCTCGTATCTAATAACCACGTATTACATAATTAGTTGCGTCACGATTGATATACTTATGGCAGCACCACACTGGACCGGTTTCATTATTATATTTAGTATGCATTTATGTATGTAGTTGTTTTTTATACAATTACTGGACCTTTTTTAAGCTATAAAGCATATTACTTGGCTTAAGAGCAAAATATGCTCAACTGGAAATTGGCTATGAATAATTTGATTCCTTAAAGCTACGTTAGTATGTTGTTGTAGAGGTGAAGATTTTTTCAACCACACAATATAAACCGGTTAATGTGAAACAACCATACGTGTAAAATTTTTGCAAGACATATAACTGTCAGTAACCAAAGCTAGAATTGGTAAGTGGGTGTTGAATAAGTGCCAGAACCTAGTGATTGACCATTCCTTATATCATCTATTTCTGAATCCGATTTATCGCAATCGTGTATTTAATACATCAAAACATAAACGACTCATTTATAATACCACGGCTTTATAAATTAGATGCATTATTGGATATTATCAATATAATAGATAAGCATATGGCTTCTTGTTTGTAATGTAATAAAATTTATATGATTATTAAATATGTATGTAGCTGTTGGTTTTATGTTTTCCTTGTTATATTTGTATAATTTGATCCTGTGATGTTTACGTTTATATATATATTGATTTTAGGATTAGTTGCTTTCGTAAAAGGGATAGGTCATCGTGAAACTTCTGAACCATCTCTGAAAAAGGTTTTGTAACAAACAAAGCATGCTCCGTAATAAACGTGCCTTTTGGTCAGGTACAAAATGAAAAACTATCAAATAGTTAAAATCATTTAATTAGATTTCGTTATCCACGGAAATCTATAGGTCCTAATTCAACGTAATGTTGCATTAGTGATATGGAAACAAAGAATTATTAGGCATGCTAATTTTAGATACCACAGCAATAGTACTAGTTACAAACCGAACAATAAATTGTTAACACACAACAATAAAAAATTATAATGAGAATTCTGTGTCAAAGTAAGTCCAAAAAATTTCTAAACCGAATTTTGAGTTGACTATTTTATTAAATGTAAATAAATGACTTCTTAGCTGCAAAAAAAAACACCTGTGCATTATCTGGCTGAGGTTGAAATGTGAATATATTTAGTTCGATTTAAAGTTTGTTAAGCCCTTTCTAGAATTAGGATATGCTATCTTGTGCTATCATGTGTATATATCAGTTTTTGAGGTGGATATCCTGTACAAGACTCTCCAAGATATATTCCAGTTAAGAACAGCATTGAAAATAGTTGAAATAATCAAATCAATTACTTCACGTTCTGAATTTTAAAAACAATATATCTTCACGTTACAACGAGAAACTCATTTTTTTTTGGCGAGAGAATTCTCTTTAACGCTAAATATAAAAAAAAAATATTTAACTAATTAATTACTTAATGTTTGATCTTATTAATTAACATTTATTTAAATTTAATTCCGATAAAATATATTTATTAAAGGTAAAAAAAAAACTTTATAAGTCCTACAATATATTATGCACTAGTTATTCATACTATAAAATAAGAAAAAAATTACAGACAGGACAGCTACTTTCCCTTTAGAATATTTATATAGCAAGCAAGTCATCCTAAATCCCGGACCACCATTATAAAAGAACTTAAAGGTTGTATATATACATATCCTTGGTTAGGTGCAACCATTTATGACGTATTGCTAAATATTTCAAATGTGGGAAGGAAAACAATAACCCTTTGTTGTATAATTTACGAGCATTTATTGAAAGGGTTCGGTTAAAGTTGAAAAAAAAAATCAATATTACGACGTTTGTGAAAACTTTCGAATAAAATGAACTGACGGCATAAATGTTATGTTTGGGGTTCTTTAATTTAATTAATACAGCTTTGTATCGATAATTAAGACTTTTGGGAGTTCATTTATTTTAATAAAGCCGTTTTTCTTATTTACTTTGACTATATTATTCTACATTTTACCTGTCCTTAAGATTAATTTTCAGTAACCGAGATCACAGGTAGAAGAGATGAAAGTGTCTGTTGGTTAAACTTGTTTTTTCTTTCTAGCCCCAAAGGTTTCTTAATTTTCTCGTGTACTGCTGTGGATGTACGCAGAATGTACAAATTTTGTCTCTACTTTACTCTACTCTTGTACTCTGGTCTAGGCAGTCTGCTCTAGGATATGAGAATTATTATTTATGATAGGGGGGTTCATGGTATAAGATAACTGACAGCATTCTTTTCTAGTGACAAAAATAAAAATAAATTTTTTGTTAATATAACAACGAGATGGCTAAATCTCAGCAAAATGTTTGCTACTTGAATTCGCGATACATAAATATATCAGCGAAAACGGGAGACGAAAGGAAAGTTATTGCTACTTCATCAATTTGTCTATAGAATGCCTCCTTCCACATAAGGTAGCCAGACATTAGACAATGCTTAAATTATGCATATTCTATTATACGAATAGATAATCTTTTAACTTTCTTTTTGTAATCTCGATGCTATAAGCAATAGGTAAACTTATGAAATGTGACCGACCAATTGGTTTTTATACGCGTTTGACATAATTAACAAATGATTTTGTATGTCCCTGAAGAAGTGACCTTGAAATAACTCTCGCCAATTTATATGTAGGTGAATCAATCAGACTAATGATAGAGTATAAAGGAACATTTCGTTTAAGTACCTTAGGTAACCCATTCAAATAAGTGGGTTTGTATATGTAATCGTTGAGTGATCGACAAGTCATCTAAACGTCGCGTTAGTAAAAGGTCGTGATTTATGAAATGTCAACACATTATCGCGATTGAATAAAAAATAGTTAAAAAAATGATCTAAAATGAAAACTGACGAACATTTATTTTCTAATTTAGTCGTAGTTATAATATAATAATATGAAACTGAATATACTTTTTTTTTTTTGGCTTAACAGCCCAGATTTCAGGTTTATTTTGTTTAGATTATTTCATTGGCGAACGCGAACGAAACTCTCGTTCGGACTTTCAAAAGAAATACCTAATAACTCTTTCACTTGATAATGGAGGAGTTTTAATGACTACATACAAGTAAATGAAATCACACCAGGGCGTCAGGGAGACTTTAAAAAAAAGAACAAAAGAGCGGGAAAAAACTAGTTGAAGACATTTTTTTACGATCCAAAAGGGTCTAAACTATAAATGTGTATTTATCAATGGAAAAATTACTTCGAAAAAAAAAATGTAATCAAATTTTTATATCCATATAATATCCTCTATCATAAAAGTCGGTTAAAAACCATTGACAAAGGGATTTTATTAACATTTATTAAATACAAAAAAGACATTCATAAGAGCATATTTTTTTAAACTTTGAAGTGAAAAAAGTATTTTTTTTTATATCAAAACAATATCTACAGAACCATAGAGCTTTTATTTTTTATAGCCGTATATACATTACCACCATATGTTGAGTCATCGTTACAGGGCGAAGGTAAAGGTTCTGCGTGACTCAGCCTACACATCTCGTAAACAACAAACAATAAGTTCTTATAACCGATAATACCATCGAGAATAAGTTATTTTTTTCCAACCAGCTGCATATATTAAATATATCGATAGATAAATACTGAATTAAATGTGTATAAATTCGATTATAAATCTTTTTAAAACTCATCTTAGTAATTAATAATGTTGTTTATACTACAATTATATTACATAGTTGTTTATTTACCGATGAAGTTATTTTGGAATCCATGATTATACCTATCAATAATAATGTAAATGATTCAAAACTCATTACCATTATCGGACCATCGATATTTTATGGTCCTAAATGACCCTCCCTAATAGACTGTGAATAGCTTTACAATGCAAGCCACAGAATTGCCTATAAATAATAATACAAAATGTACTTTCGCAATCACAAAGATAATGATAGGGTTATTATATTTAAATTTCGAATGCATATATATTACATACATCTAAGGTTTGATCTTATCGTAAATTTTGCATATGCGCTATAATCTTAACGTTATCATATATATAATCTATAAGTAATCAAATAGTTTATAGTATTTTAGGCTGAAAATTTTTCAATAATATTTTTAATCCTTAGAAGTCCGGACATCGTCACGACAAGGCTAGCAGCGCTGATTATACTTCACGCAGCTAGAGCTGGATTCGCAGCTCCAAGTGTTCTCGTCACCAGACCAGTCAGCAGGCTTTCCGAAGAATGGCTGCCAATGGATAACCAGACCTTGTACACATTGGAAGAAGGAGAAAGTCGAAAGTACATACATTTTTTGTTAAACAAATCTATAAAATATAAGTAGATTCTTGAGGCTTTTTGAAAAATATATTAAACAATTCTAATTATTTTTGAGTCAGTCAAAACTTTGTCTCTAAAGGATTACTACTCATGCCTAAGGGAATCTAGACTAAATCTGTTTTAAAACTGTACTTCGTTAACGAATCGTCACTTTCATTAAAGTTTCTTTAATGTTATCTGTCCTGAAAATTTTAGATTTGGATTTAAATAGATTTTAATAGGTCTCTTATAAATTTATATATAAATAAATATATACACATTAACTTTACTCATAAGCTGCTAAAGATAAGTTTATCTTATAAAATAAAATAAATTTATTACTTAAGTATACTAAATAGACACATACAAAAGAAAAAACATAGTTATGATGCTAAGTATTTCTCTTAAGGCAATATTTTACAGACAAGCCTGGGTTAGAGGAATTCGTTAAGTAAAGATAGCGAAAATTTTTATTAGAAAATTCATAAAACAAAAACAATGATATACATAGTAAATAGGTATACTTATTGTAACCTGGTAAAAAAAGTGCTTAAACATATGAATTTTTAATATGCAACATACATACGTAATACTATCATTATCTAAGGAACTGTTCCTAATTTGATTTACTTTAGAGGAAAAGAGTTACATACTACAATTTTGCGTAAGCAAAAAAGTCTTATCCAATGGAATGAAAGGTTCTTAGCATAAAGGTGTTAATAGTCTTTGATTTATATTTGAATCAAAATTGTAAAGAAGAACCGTTCTAGTCGATAAGACGGTGAACGACAATGACGATGAAGTAAAAGAAATAGCATGAATGAAATATGTCGCAAAATTGTCGAAAGCTTTTCGGTTTGGAAACAGTTGTAACGTTCACACATATCTCAGGAGCTCGCAAATAGATGACAGATGCCTTGGATCCCTTGATAACAAATGAGAACGTTGTTATTCGCATATATTATGGTGATAGATACCTTCCAGAACTTTAGATGGGAAGAGAAAAATGGAAATCGACTAAACAACAATATCCAAAAAATAAATAACTTTAACTATCGGTGCAATATAGACTATCGACTAGAGCAAGGAAATTTATTACTAAAAAGGGAATTGTTTATAATAACGAACAGAACAGGACAAATAGTCTCAAGTGTTTCAATATACTGTGTGTACTATAATAAAAACCTCTAAAGCGGGCAACAACCAATTTGTCAGCTAAGATGTTTTTTTTAACTTCAGATGGTGTTACTAACGACTTTACTGACGAAAACTTCTCTACCGTCCAAGCTCCTCTTTCTACCTAACCAAATTTGAAAATAACCTACTAGGGCTGCCTTCGAAGTACGTTCCAAGAATGAATTGATATTAGTTCTGGACAGGCCCAAGTCTTTTAGTAGGTTGTAGACAGATTTAGTCATTATAACCCTCGCTCCCAATTCTACCGCGTACAAATTCACGACAAACCTATTTCTAGTGAGTTCGTTAGTAAGTTCGTAAAATTTATTGATCTTGATGGCGTTTCCTTTAAGGATGTTGGTTT
Organism: Danaus plexippus; assembly: GCF_018135715.1. Classification (NCBI taxonomy): domain Eukaryota; kingdom Metazoa; phylum Arthropoda; class Insecta; order Lepidoptera; family Nymphalidae; genus Danaus; species Danaus plexippus. The sequence continues at coordinate 1,688,205 of NC_083548.1, read as the reverse complement.
CCCAAGTAACCGTAAGCTCTTTTACAGAACACGCTTTAAAAGTTTTTTCTGTACCCTAAACTTATCTTACTAAATTACTCTAATCTAGGAGAGTCATTTGAAAAGCATTCAGATAAAATTTTAGCAGTGGTCGCCAAGTCCAATCATGATTTGAGGTGCGCAATGTTAGTGCTAATGGGATGCAAAAATCTTTTATGTCTCTTATGTAACCACTCGTCTCGTCTCCTATGTAACCGCTCGTTCGCATTTCTAAACTTATGGCATGGGTCTTATATTTAGCATTCTCGTCTTGCCGAGTAAAAGACTGTCATATATCCATATCATTGGCCTCTTTACTTGTTCCTAATCCTACTTTGTGCTTTTATCATTAATTATTTATGGAATTGAAGTCTTGACTCTAGCTCTGGGGCATTTTTGTCCTTTGGAAGTGATGTAACGACGTCATCTTGGGATTTAGTTAGGACCTTTCTTGGAAACTCTTACTTGTTTATAGAGCTACGGTGATCTTTTTATATTCATCGCAAAAATATTGCAATTCCTGAAAAAACCTTACGAATCAATCGATAGTGTGAGTCCGAGACACAACTTCAACACCTTTATGACTCTTGCATCTGACTTTTATTAAAATCATAGGCATAAGGCCAAGTCAAACGCGATATTAGGCAATTATCGTAGATCTAAGTTTTTTTGACTTTACTGATTGGTTGGCTGGCTTATAATGATAGTTTAAAAAGCTATCTACTTTTTCTTCTACAATCTGTATTATCTATCTTACGGCCGAGAAATTTAAATGGAGCATTTTCCATAACCGTAGAAACGCATTGACTTCCTAGATCTTATAAAGTTTATCTTTATTTAAGTTAAGTTAAGATAGAATAAAGAATAATTCGAAGAAGACTAAATGCTTTACAATGTATTATATCGTTTAATATGTAACATTACAAGTAGCTGATATTTGGTGCTATTGTAAGGGTTTAATAACAAACAGCTTTGAAATATACACGTTGATCACCTATATTTAATAATAGCACCTAGAACATACATTCATCTAGTTTTCTATTGGCCTTGTTCCACATACGGTACAAATTAATCCTGTATGCAATTTGTTTCAGTCTCGAACTAAACACGTCTTCAATATCCCAAACAGTTGTTTACATTACTGTCAGCCCTTGCTCGCGACACCTGCATTGGGCGTTCTATAAAGGACCCGCTGGGAGTGACAGTAAGCATAAGATACATTTATTACGAAAAACTGTCATTAGTTAATTATGTTTGCACGACAATAAAATTATTAACATATGTTACAATTGAATTATGTCGAACGATAAAAGTAGAGCTTCTGATAGTGCCTTAATGCAACCTGTTTGGTATAACGAACATTATCTAGTTTGTTGTATAAATAAATATACGATTAATGTTTATCTTTTTAGAACAACTTCAATTAATACAAGAGCACGGAGGCGGAGAGATGCACACGATAACCTTTCAAATATTCAAACAAGAGAGATACGTATTACAGGTACATGTATCTTTAATCGTTTATTAATAAACGGTCCTGCATTCAATGATACTTTTTTAATTCACACATACATGTTTATTTTATAAGAGAATATATTAAAATTAATGATATCTAAGACCTTTTATAGGGTCTACTCCAGTATATGAAAAGAATTCTAAACGTCGCGTAAAATGGAATATTAAAAATATGGGGTTGTATATCCGAAGATCGTAATAACATTCAGATTGTGATTTGCGGAAATAAGCTTAATATTATTTCTATTAAATTCTTTATACTTATGTCCGTGACATATATATTACAATAATATAACCCACATTAAATCTTGGAGATCTACAAAATCGAAACAAGTTACAGAGCTAATTAAATTAAAACGATTTTTTTATTTTATAAAGCCTTGTAAAGGTTTACTCTTATCTCTTTGAAAATTCACTGCAATTGATAAAAACATTTCTCATGTTTAGGTGAATAAAATTTATCAGATATATATATATTAATTTACCGTTTCTGAATACGAAAAGGCACTGATACGTTTGATTTTAAAGATTTTTACATAGCTGTGAGGTCTTCAACGTTTTATGTCTCACATCTTTATCAGTATTGGTTTGCGTTGTTTTGCTATTTGTTAACAATTTTCTAATATAATTTTTATTGCACCAGCTTTCCTCACCGAAAGGTGGAGCGGCAGCGATCAGCGTGCGGGGTGAGGCGACAAGGCACGTGCGGATCCGCCTGCGCACTAGATCCAAACGACGCTTATCCGCCAACTGGGATCCCAGGTAATATTTTCTTTATACCCTATATTTTCCATTCAAAGCCACATTCTGACTGCCCACTGCGAGTATGAAACATAAATCAAACGTGTTCGAACTTAAGAATGTCCGTTGTTTCCTGAACCTAGTCTCGGCGTCATTATATGAAATTAATGTGATGTATAGAAATTTTTGCCTACTTTCCAGATGGAATAACGGTGTATTATAAAAAGTTGTCAGTGAAATAGCACCGTTAGCAATAGCTCTCCCAGACCATAAATCCGTTCTGTCCGTATGTTTGTCACAAGAACGGGTACACAATTTATGATACACCATGTATGGTGGTTAGATATGACTCGATAAAGTTCACATCACATGTTGAAATGCATTGACAGCTCTCATGACTTGATATTACAGAATCTTCATATATATTACCTGCAAGGTATAATTTTTATATTTATCCTATAAAAATTCTCAAACTTAAAAAATACCCTTTTAAAAATATTTTAAAATTCTTATTGTTTATTGGTTAATAATAAATAAATTTAATTATGTTTCAACATAAAGCGATGTTCAAATTATACTACATTTAAAATTCAAACAGAAAAGACTATTTGAACATTAGGATCATTTAGCAAAAGCAACTGGATCTCCATATTCCGCAGGTAGCCAATTCGATGATTTTTTTATTCTATACATATTTTATATCAATATAAATCCACGCCTACTATTAATTGAATTGACTTTTAAAAGTATAAAGTATTAGGTATCAATAAATTACGATGGTTAAGCGAGATATGAAATAAGAAAAATTTTCACAAATATAATCGCTGTTTGCCACAAAAAGTTGCTAGGCGTTATGAAAGACACTTGTAAAATAGAGACAAGTTTGATATCAGGTTCCGAGGCTATTAAACACATTCAATTGGAAACCAGATAGATTTGTTATTAATATTTCTTATATAAAAATACATTAATTTCTAAAACTTTATATTATTGACATATTTCCAAAGTAAACAGTTTGCGAAATAAAAATTACCTACATATAACTTAAATACTAATCTATAACCACTGCACCCTACACATGACTGACTTATCTGTTAATATTTTCTGCCATAAATTTTTATAGTCGTATTCCTATAATTGATAACATCAGTTTTAAACGACGATCACAAGCTGGCACATAAAAAGGTTTTTTTTTTATTGACGACGAGAAGCGCGAAGGCACTACTTGGTTTAAGGTTTATGGGTAATCTGCAACATTGTATTCGAGAAACATCTGAACTCTTTTAATTGTATACGATTACGGAGCCATACTGCCTCCGATACTACATTCCGATTTATACTACTGAACACGCGAAATGGTCGGTTGGAGGAAAGAGTTTAAAATTTATTATAATTTACATATATTAAAATATTAAACAAGTTTCAGAACGTATATAACATGCTTAGTTTAGTGATAGCATTAACCTTATTAGTAATAATATATAACAACACATATTCACAGTACAATCTGCATAGCTTACTAACAGTTACACGTTAAGATGGTAACTTATACTTATTAATTAAGAATAGTAAAATATTACAAGCATTAAATTGCATTTGATTACCACTACCACCTATATATTCTGTCTAATGAGTAAACGAGTTAGCTAGTTTGATGTTGAGATGAACTAATTTTATACACCTATAAATATCACACGTTTTACAAAAACAATTTAGAAAAAATTGCCCGTAACCTACACCGCTATCAGAGGAAATAAAGGTAATTAAATGACGTCGATATAAAATGTCTTTACTATTCTTGAAGAACTACTGAAGTACTGGACAAATAGAACAAATGGTTACTAAGGCTACCTTCATTCCTCCAACTTTTTGTATTAACGCAGCAATGCATTGTGAAATCCATTATATGTTTGAACGCCGAAGGTTAATTTTCCAATGTCATCCATACATTTTAATTCGCGAGGAGATAGTGGTATGCAATTTATTAACTTACTACTTTCTGATTGAGTTTCATCCGGTTTGCATTACAAATATCCTTTGAGCTTTACAAATTAATTTGTGACTAAGATTATTATTGCAATGCGTTAAATTATTTTACATTAAAAGCTGCTCTGTACTATAAAACGAAACGTAAACACGTATACAATTATTTTATGAGTTTATTTAATTTGCATCAAATGCCGATGTTATGCTTTAGGATTGAAGTTACAAATAATCGGTTATGTACTATTTTATTATACAAAAAAGTGGTTTTTTTTTTACCAATTACAATCTTTATTAAAAAGATAGTCTTCAGAAATCTGGAGCGTGGAATTGTTCAATTTTGATGTTATTCTAAAATTTATATATAAATATTTATTTTATAGTTAGAATAGTTAAAAAAAAATTAGATTATAATATTAGGTAGAGTCGTTCGATTAAAATATATCTGATAAATAATTAAAATTTAATTTGAAAAAATATTCTATATCTATCACATAGATTTGAAAACATTCATCTAAAAGTTCTTTAATCTATACGACAAATAATAAGACATACATTAAATAAAAAGTTAAAAGTCACGTTGTCTTTATTTACGCAACAATTATACTTAAAGCAAAAAATAAATGTCATAGGGACACGTCCGTGTAGAAGAGTGGCAAGAATGCAGTCCGCGGTTCCTCTCTAAATGGCTATGCTAATTCATTCGGTAAAAAATAAGTGATTCCCCCTATTACTCGCCAATTGATAAGTGGTGCTACCAACCAAAGATGAAAGTTTCGCGTATAGGAAATTGTTTTGACCTTTTTTCGGTTAAGAAATAGATTCTGACTATAACCGAGAAATGCATGTCAAGAGCAAAAATGTTCATGATCTCTGAATGAAAACATAAATAAATGAATTAATATACAAATAAAAACGAAAGCATTAACAAAAATAAAAATGAAGGCCTTAAAGAAATTAAACTTAATTTTACTAACCATTTAAACAAATGCATATAGCGGGCTTTTAGCTTTTATATTTGTTTTAATCTAAATAAAAGTAAAAATCATAATCCCGTTAGATACTGGAGTCTTCAGACTTTTGTTATCTCCTTGTTCTTTTGTGCAGCGGCACAGAATAGTTTACTGCATCTGAGACTGTAGTAAAGTCCGTTTAAAACATCTAGAGGTAGGGTACCTAAACAGGGGCTCCGTTTGTAATTTATCGGTACATAAACAATTTCTGGTAAACAGATTATTCAAGTTTTATAAAGAACAGCTAGTCTATATCACGCTGAGTTATTGTATTTAACTTTATTCCGCCCCCTCCTTGTCAATTTATGCAATACCTTTGGTATTGTAAGGAGTTAAACATAAAGATTAAGAAAATTATGACGACTTAAAATATTACAAATATTTAATAGAGCGACCAAAATTTCTTTACCTGTGAATGACAGGTTGTAGCTCCAATTGCTTATTAGAGAGGCTTATTTTTTGTTGGCTTTTATTTATTATATATTTATACATTAGGATTACATCGATAGATATATTACATCACTTAAATTTCATTAGTTTTTAATACTTAACTATTTTATTAACTTTTTATACCATTATATTTAAGTCCTTGAGCTATTTGTACTGCCATCCTGTGTCATTACAAAATAATATTTATAAGTTAGTACGATTTTAACTACCCTAATGAGATCTAAGGCTTACGCGAGTACTCATTTAAATGAAACTAATATTTCGGATTACTAAGCGTATTTTAATATTTAAAAAAAACAACATACTCCCGACGTTTCGGTTACTATGCAGCAACCGTGATTACGGGCAGACATCTCGTTTACATCACTATTAAAAATCATAAAATTCAAACTTAACACTCTTTTTACGTACAGAGGTTCTGTTTGTTTTTCTTTTTTATAATGAAACATACCTTAAGTTTTAGAAAATTACAGTTCAATGTACAGTTAAATAAATAATAAACTTCCTCGTTCAGAGTATTACCCCAGCAGTTTTTATTGGAACCAGTATTCTTATAATTGTAAAACCTACCTTACCTTTAATGTAATTGAATAGAATTTTTCAAAACCGTTTACTTACTTCCATCTCAGAAGCAGTGCGCAATCTTTACCAGAAGTTTATTAGGAACAAAAAGCGTAACAATGTAAATGTAAGAGGCTTAAACGGCAAAAACATCATTTTTTTCTTTTTTTTTTATATTTATTTTATTTTTTTCTTAGTTTATACCAGACAGCAATTTTTTACTTTCTCTATATAATAATTAGAAAATCAAAATATTTGATTGCATCTTTTTTAGATATTGAATATCAAAATGGAAAGTGGGCTTCGTTGTTGAAGAAAGCTTCAGTTACGATTTTTAATATGCTGACAGTTGAGAGAATTAATAGTGTCAATAGCGACGGTCTTAAAAAGTAGTATATTTTGTAACTTTGTAAAGATCTGTGGATTAATGCAACTTTTGGCTCTGGAACGCTCTTCAATACGAGTCTACTTACAATGGGAAAAATATCAATGAAAGGTTTATTATATATAAAAACAAACGCAAGTAAATCTACTCAAAAAGGTCTTGCCATTAAACTTATAAAAACTGTATACAGTTATCAAGAAATTCTTATAAATGAAAGAAGTTTGCTAAGTGTCGTTTAGGTAATGTGCTTAACTTTGTAAATTGAACTTTCGGGTACAAATCTGAGCTGATTTCAAAAAATCTTTTTTTTCTTTTAAACAATAAAGAGGTTATAATGAAAGTTCTAATAAACTGAAAAAATTAAAATCAATTACGAATACGAATATCAAAACGAATACGAAAACCAATTAGATAGCTATGGTAGCATCTGTACTATATTCCTTGAAAACTGCAAAGTTAGAAAACATTTATTAGGATATTTTTTTTAATTTTGCAGGTTCGAATCTTGCTTGTCTCGATGAAGTTTTCACGATGCATTCTCTCATTTAAATTTAAATATTATCTTAACATTATTTTAATGTTTAAACCTAAATTATATGATTCATTCATTAATATTTACCTGACCAAGGTCTTTAAGATCCGTATTTATATAGAGTAAATGATCAATTCAACTCTTTCTTATTAATTTATATACACCATCTAGTATCTCTAAACATTTAACAGCGGTTTCACAACTATACTCTGTACACATTTCCTTTTCACTTTTACTACTTAATGACATCTAAGACTTTTGCGAGTTTTATTCAATTAAATGAAACTAATATATTTTCGGATATACTACGCGAATTTTATTATTTTAAAACTACATAATCCCGACGTTCCGGTTACTAAAAAGTCCGAAAATCTGCGTAGTATATCCGAAATTTTTTAGTTTCATTTAAATAATTTGCAATTAATATAGCAATTTCTTTTTTACAGTCCAATAGACCCTCAATCTACAACCTATTGCGTGGTCGCATCTCGGAGAAAGAACTACACATCACTTTGCGCAGCTCAATACGACCTCCGGAATACAAAAACAGAAAAAGATACATCCTCTGATCAGTCGCTGGAAAACCATAAACCTAACCGTTCACAGAACAGCGGTTCGGAAGAGAATAAAATTGATATAGATAAAGACAGCATAAGTATTTTTGATGGAAATTATAGGACTTTGTATAGAAGAAAAAAGTTTGGTGAGAATATATACATTTTTTCTTTTTTTTTGAAAGTTTATATAACCGCCTTTTATAGTACATCTATTTATATATAATAGGACTTACTTAATCTGCTTTGTTTTTTTTGTACAGAAAATAGTACAGATTAAGTCAGAAATATTTTTATAATCTCATTAAAAAGCAGAGGTTCTATCTTTATACTATATAATATTTGTAATTTATTTTTAAGACTTTCCTTCAATAAATTAACTAGCAATGCTTAAAAGGTCGTAGCACAAGAGTATCAAACGAAGACCCACTGGTTGTTTGTATAGGAGACAGAACACATCACTTTATTGAAAATTTAGATCCTGGCACAGTAAGTGTACACCTTATAATATTTTAAGATAAAATTTTCTTTACGCTAAACGGAAAAAAAATTTTAGACCTATTTCGTCAGTATTTTCGGCATTGCAAGAGATAGACAAATTGGGTCCTTATTAGCATCTGGAAGCGTTCGACCCAGGACGTCCACTGCTAAAAGACTAAGGGAAAATGTTCCTTACAAGGCTGACATAAAGGGAAAAAATGTTTATTACTTGAAGGTGAGCAACACCGAAACTTGCGGTGCTTAAAACTACTCAACAGTTTAAAAAAAATATCCTTCATAATAATATAGTTTACAGTAAAATTAATGTAGATAAATATCACAAGCTTATACAAGTTAAAATTTAAAGTTAAAGTTAATTTTATTATTGAAGACAACGACCAGTAGTACTTCAACAAACGCTGGTCTTTGGATTGCGACGTCCACTTGCGGAGGTTCAGTTGACATCGAAGTTTATGTAAAAGGAAAGCGATTGTACGTGGCCAAAAATATAGGTATTTTATAGTAAAAAATATATATTTTTTTATTCATTGTAATTATAAGATGATTATACTCAAATAAATTTCAGAAAATCATTCAAAGTTTTTCGTGCCATCACCAATACTTTCGTCGACACAAGAAACAAGTGACGAGGGTTCTGTGCAGTTCGATTCGAGCTCAGAGGAATCAAAAATAAGATACATTGTACGAGTTGTGCCTAACAAATGGGCTATTGATGGTGCCGTAACAATAGAGGTAGTTAATAGTAATTATTTTATGAAAAAATTATATTTCCAAATAAATTCTAGTTTTTTGCTAACGTTACTACTAATACATTTATATAAAACTGTGACAGTTATTTTAGTGATTTAGAACTGTGTCTCTTTATGGTATAGAGACACGGTTCATGTAATTGTTAGAAAAAGCTTAATAACAACTCCCGTGTTGTAAAAAAGGCGACCAGTGTAAGCTTCTTAACAACTTTGTAACCGTTTGTTCCGTCTCATATGTAGTTTCCGTGACTCAGCTTAAACCTTTTAACTCATTCAGCGTAGTTTTATACTTATTGTTAATTTTGTCTCATACTTTTATAATTCACATTGATATTAAATGAGAATTATTAAATTAAATGTTAGTTTTCTTGTTTGAAATGATGGCGGAAAATCTTAGACCAAAAAAATCATTCCGTTGTATTCTGTCATCTTTTCTTTTAGTTAGGTATATAAATTTAATAAAATATAGCAACTCTATATGTCATATTAGAGTAACATGACTATTTAAATTTAAGTGAGAATTATTTTAGGGCTGTTATTTTGTTTACAATGTAGGCCAGAGCTTAGAAAAATATCTCGTCTTAGACACGGTGACGTCACAATAAAAATAAAAATAGTTTTAAGAATCCTTAACACTTTATTAAGAGGTTGAAAAAATAAAATTGTAAAAATAGTTTCTTATGTAATAACTGTATTAAATATTATACTTGAGAAATGCATTTTCCAGTTACTGGCCTCAACATCAAGATGGGGCATGGATACGCCAGAACTTACCGACGGCGGAGTGATAAGGGAACTCCGGCCGAGGAGGTCTTGTAAATCCGTAGACATTGCCTTTTTACCAGCCACCCATAACGCGACTGATGTGATTAGGTAATTATTGAATACATTTAGGCCAACGAAACAGAATAAAAAATATAAATCAAACAGATTTAAATTGTATAAATAGCAATTTATGTTCTGCCGTGAACATATGCTAACTGTACATTTAAATCTATTTTATCAATGCGGTAACATACTAATGAATGTGACTTTCTTTTGATTTGGGAATTATTATTTTTTAAATATTAATAGTGCTGCCATTACATAAAATGTTACATAAAACTTCACAAATAAATAATCATCATCATCATCACCAATCATCAAGGCTTGTTCGAATTTTCATCTCTTTATTGTATACTTATTCTTTAAGAATATTCTTGGTTTCAGATATTGCATTTCAACAAAAGAAATAGTCGACAAGGACATAACAATCTGTGCGTTAACTAAAAAATCATCAACAAAAACACAATGCATAAGTCACATGCAACGTCCTCAGTAAGTTAAATAGTTAGAATATCTTTTTATAACTGAATTGAAAGCTTATCCAAACTGTTACCGAATTGTATATTAACTTACATCGTAATGCAGTACTCATGGAAAGAAATATTTGTGTAAAGATTTTAATTGAATCTAGCTCATTTTCGCATACAAAAATTTTATACAAAATATTCTCTAACGACTTAGTTGTTATTTGAAATAAGATAATAATGATAAGTAATTAAAAAAGCACAAAAAATATCTATTAAAAACATTATTTTTCCAGGTCAAGAGTAATAGTCCAGAAAGTGAGTGGCTTAAAACCGGGAAGAAAATACGGAATTCAAGTAACTGCCGCCTCCAAAGGGATCTCAGTGCCATACAATGTCCTGTATGTGGAAACTAATGCAACTTGCAAAGAAGAATAGTAACGAAGTAATCAGTATTAGTGATTAAAAAAATATGTATCATATATTTCTATTAATTAAAAATTATGTGTACATAAAATTTCAGGCGTTAAAATTATAACAGAACTATTTATTTTCGTAATTGATTATGTAGATGTAAAATTAATTACGAGTGATTTGTTATAAGCAAAACTACTTATTAATAGGAGGCATTTGTGTATTTATAAAGATAATTTTATAATTTAGAGCTCTTTCACATGAGCGGAAAATTGCTATTCAGATGTTCCACTGTGAGAGAGGTCTAAGGTTTTGATAGGCTTTAATATTAATTTTAAAGATATTTCAGGCATTTAGTTGAACAGAGTATAAGTTCCTACTATTTTTACAGAGAGTGTATTAATTAATAGTAAGAGTAAGTGAGTTTTTGTCTATATTTTACGAAACTTAATAAATGAAGAGTTCAGAATATCGTTATTTTTATTTATGGCAAAATTCTAAACAAAAAATTAATCAAAATTTACTATAGAATATTGTAATGTCAAATTAATGACCATACAAAACATGCTTTCACCTGTTTCGTAAAAAACAACAAATTATTATTCCTCTCTTAGAAAAAAGAAAAATATTAAAATTCTATATAATGTTACAAAATAATCTATTGTAAGATAAACATTAAAGTGTTCAATGAGCATGCCTTCCAGGTGAGGGTGAGAAGCTCTTCCCTGTGCTGATGACACTCGAAGTCTTTTATTGGCTCGCCAGACTTGTTGCAAAACTGGCTATGGTTAATACTTTAACTGAAACTCCCAGTAAGAACCTCTGTTGCCACGGCTCTCCAGCAACCGAGCAATCGTATTGCTCTCCAATTTTGCACATACAGCAAAGCTAATCACAACCTCAGTAAGCATATCATTAAAAGGCCCATCGACGATTTTTGTAAAATACCAGTGGTTATACGATATGGGCTCTTAAATCCTAATATTAACAGCTCCGCTACGCTACCGTGACTGATAAAGAAATCAAAATACTCGTACGCCCGTCATCTGTGGACCGGCAGTTTCATAAATCATTATATCTGAATTTTCTAACATAAAAATATCTAACGGCATCGTAGTATCCCTCAGATGTTATAACATGCTGTATAGATTATTTCAATACACTTGAATTTAAAAGGAAATCTGACGTACAATTTAACTTAGCACAAACCTTATTTTTTGTTTAAGTAGCCCACCACCCACCACTTTCTGGTTGCAAGCATATTTTCCATTGATGAAACCTTTAATGGAAGCCTCAATATTCGAATTTTGGACTCAATTACTTTACCGCTACGTGACGTAAACTCTTACTCTTATTCCAATCCCACGTCTGATGTCGGATTTAAGTGAGTGAACATGATTCATTTGATTTACGTATTTTATATAAAGCGTCCAATAAGTATAGTCGACGTTGAGAAACTGTTTCCAGTGCTCTTCAATCAAAACTATTGTTATGGTTAATTGATTTCTGTCAACTCCTTTCTCTGCAATAATAACAAAAAAATATCTACCAGCTAAATATTTTTTATTACGCTTCACTTATGTACTTAAACATTTGGCCTTGCAAAACGTAGGATGCCTTTATTTATCTTCATAATTTAAAAGTAGTAAAAAATTTCCACTTCTTCTATTTCTGCCTCTGTGCATTGGTATTAAAATAAAGTTCTAAGTAATAATATTTAATTAAAACCAGAACTACGACACAGCGGGAAACCGAGTACAATTATTGATCTTATAGGTTTTTATTTATAAAAATACTCTAGTTTTTATAAACGTAAACAGAATAAAAATTTAATTATCTTTATAACGGGCTCGCGTAAAAATAACCAAGGATTAAAGTGGGAAAGTAAGATTTATTTATAATCCAGTTACACAGTACAACAGTTGACACAATATTGAGTATAATATGATCAAACAGAATGCCAGATCGCAGCATAGATATAACTCCGACATGTGAACTCTTTAGAAGACTAAACATTTGTATTAGTTCTAATACTTTAGCCAAACTTTTTTAAAAATTTCGGAAATTTAGTTTCTCACAAATTGATTTTTGTTAAGACAATATCAGTAATAAATAAAATTTTATTCAAATCAGATCACGCTGATTCAACACAGAGCGTTTAAAGGCAGTCTAAGCTAAAGCTCACTCTAATACATCGATTGAGCCATTGGAGGGCTATAAAAGCTATTCTTAAAACGGAGTTTATAGGCATTTGATATATTGGTTATTTAAGTAATAAACCTAAACAGTTGGTAGTTTTTAAAAAATATTTTAAATAATATAATGCTCTGATATACTCTTATTTTCATTTACATTTGATATGTCAAAATTTTAGGAGGAAGCGATATACTTTTTCTTTTCTAACAAACATTAAAGGAACAACACAGTATACCTGGTTTTGTTTTTTTTTCAACTATACACCAGGTAGGATAATGTCCAAGCATTATACCATTAATAATAAAAACAAAACAAATTATTGAATATTCTTTTATTATTACTTACCAATTGAGATGTTTATAATGGAGAAACCTGAAAAAAAATCTTAACTTATAATTTCTATATTACCATTTTGATTTGCATTGAAATATAAAAGTTTACCGCATTTTGAGATCTATTTGTGATCTAAAGAGCCATTACATTAGCCCAAACTTCAATTTTTTTGCCCCATAAAATAAAAAAGTAGTAGTTAACTTTTAAGCGGAAAATATAATAATTTATAATTATAAAACGTTGAGAAAAGTTACATTTGAAAAAGGGCACAGACCGCTAATTACAATTTTTTTTATTTATTCATTCACCCAGAATTTTTTGATTACATTCTTACAAATCGTATACCACAATTACAATCTTAAGACCCAGTTTTCCCAGCTTTTAGATGACAAAATTAACAAGGCATTATTAAACGACACGTTAAATGACCGACTCTCAAATAATTCGTTCTTGTTATAAGACGACCAAATTGAGGTTAAAACGTTTAATACGAAATGTTGGCTACGATGCACCACTTTATTTCTTGATCGTATATATCCTTCGTAAATAACTTGTTATTTAATGCGACGAATTTTTATATATCGTAGATTGCATATATTTTTCACACAAAAAGCTTTCTTTCAATTTACTAGGTGTAACCTATCATACCTGATTTACAATGTCATAGAAAAGCCGGCAAAATTTTTCATCATATGAAAAAGAAATTTGAATTCTCCTTATAAATAAATAAAATTAAATAGTCGAAAATTACAAAACAGTTGCTGTTACTATGACTACAAAAAAACAGGGATGGGATTGGACATTTGAGTTTTGACAATGCGATAGATTAACAGTGGTTTAGCCATTTGACGAACTTTGAGAGCAGGAATTAATATTAATGTCTTGTTAAGACATTTAAACAGACAAGAGTGTGTGGTGGGACTCTCGAAACATGAACAATCCATGAAACGCCTTAACAAGACCTCATTTATTTAAAATTGTTTGGTAAAAGTGAGTCTTAACTATCGTGTTATTAACAATTAAAAATCAAATCAATTGTAAATTATATAACGCATTATAACAGTGTTTATGACCTTTACATACTTAAATATTAAAAAATCACAATTGCAAATTGTCCATTTATATTAAAATAAAGTTATTGATATTTATTATTATTTTTAATCGAACGGCAATTGAGTTGTCATCCTTTTTATGTCGTTATTTTTAAAGAAAATTTATAAGTCTTTTTAGTTTGTTACAAACCTTTAGAATATAGTACCAAACGCATCAAAAGAACTGTCAAGCAAGACATCTGACGTAAATGTCAAATATAAAGTCCTATCGATTTAACAGAAACGCATTTCTTTCCACAAGATTTTATTTTAAGTATGGCTACAACTGAAAAGCAATATTTCGGTCCTTTAACATTACATCAAAAAATCGAAAAGCCTTCAATATTTAAGTGTGGCAAGTCAGTGGAATGTTCTTGTGTTATGTGCGATGAAATCTTCATGTTACCAATGTCTGAGAAACAGATGCTCACCCATTTGTTTATGAAACATCGTCTGGTAATAGCTGATGTAAATCAAATAGCAGATTTACAAGCTTACATGAAGTATTGGAAATTAAGATTTAAAGGTTCGTAATTACTAACTATAATGATAACAATTTTGGTTTCGATTTCTTAATATATGAATTTTATAATATTTCGTACCGTTTTATTGAAAAAGATATGTATTTAAAATTATTTTTAAAATTTCTTTTACATAATTAACCTCCTGAAACACTTACTTTACAGATAGTAACCTTCCATATTTTTGCACTACAATGCTCCTTGATACAAAACCAGATGGAACGAAATCAAAAAATGAGGAATACTTCTTGTTAAGTGATGTTTTACCTGAGGATAAAGAACTGCGTGTCAACATTAGACAGAGGAGATTAGAGGAATTACTTGAAAGACATGCTTTTGAGAGAGAAGATAAAAATTACATCAAGGAATGCCTTTTCTGCAGGCTTGTTTCTAATGATACCAGAGCTAACTATTTGAATCATCTGTATGAAAAACACAACTTCCACATTGCTAAACCTGAAAATTTGATTTTTATAGATGATCTTGTCAATTTGATCGCTAATAAATTGGAAAACCTTCAATGTATTTTTTGTGAAGGTGTATTTAAAGATCGGACGATATTAAAAGAGCACATGCGTAAAAAGGGACATAAGAGAATTAACCCTGTTAATAAAGAATATGATAAATTCTTTTTAGTGAATTATATTGGTGATAAGGAGACCGTTCCTAAGAAGCAATACATTAAGCCTCATAGTGTTAAGTCATCTAATGTGGCACATAAAGAAGAGTATGACCATGAATCCGAGCCCGAAAGCGACCCTGAATGGTCTGAATGGACCGAAGAAAATGGACCCTTAATAACTTGCCTTCTTTGCGATCACACTGAATCAGAGTATGAAAATATTTTAGATCACATGGAAAGAATCCATGAATTCTCATTCACAAAACTCACTTCGGGATTAGATTTTTATCACAAAGTAAAAATAGTTAATTACATCAGACGTCAGATGCATTTACGGCAATGCTTGTCGTGTGAGACAAAGTTTCATGATGTTAAGAACCTGGAGAAACACATAAAGGAGACAAAACACTTTGTATTGAAGAAGGAAAAATGGGACCAGCCGGAATATTATTTCCCTACGTATGAGGATGATTTATTTCTTTGCTTCATACACGATGACAATGAGAGCTGGTGGTCAAGCGATGAACATGAGTCGGAAAACCAGAATACTATGTCTGATAGCATTTCTAAAGAAATGGCGTTAGCCGTTCTAAGTGAATAATGTTCAAAGCAATATATAAATTGTGTAACTTCCATTTAAAGCAATCATTGTTTTTATATTACAAAAATTATGTATCATTAAGTATTTGTTACAGTCTTGATCTTATATGACTGCAATATATTTTTATCACAGTGATTTTAATAATTTTTGTGTAATGCCTAACTAATATATATATATATATATATATATAATTTTAAAATATAACAAACATGTTTATAAAATCTATATACAATTATAGTTAAATATATATATTTTGTTATTGGATGTTGCCATGACAAAAATAAATCAATTCATATTCATTATTAAATATAATAAAACTTTCCGAATCTTTTTTTTTTCAAATTACCTTCATTATAACTTCTTGTCGTAACATAGAAAAGGTTCAAATCTTTATTCCAATATCAAAGAAAAAGTTAAAACAAGTCTCCAATTTGCTGTAGCGACGGTAAAATTACGACTAATTCACACCCGTGTTACAAAGGCGGCTAAATGTATAAAATCCTTGTCGTTGCTTTAAATTACACAGAAAAAAAAATACATTATCAGAAAATATTGTCAGTAAAGGGAATTAATGGGCTTGAATCGGAGTAAGTCAGGAGGGGTATAAAGTTTGCCGCCATGTGAGTGACATAAGTGGGTTCCGTGATTTCTTCTGAAGAAATGTTTACAATCACACCAATATATCTCCCAATCGGGAATCGAATACAAGACGCTGAGCTAATCGTGTCGAAAAACAAAGGTATGTTCGTTTTTTATAAATATCAATTGACAAATCATCTTATTTGGATCTCATAAAATGATACAATTTGATAAAAACGCGCGTCGCTTTCTTTGATTTTCAAAGAGGTATTTCGATTTAACTTAGTATAATT
This sequence comes from Danaus plexippus, assembly GCF_018135715.1. Taxonomy (NCBI): domain Eukaryota; kingdom Metazoa; phylum Arthropoda; class Insecta; order Lepidoptera; family Nymphalidae; genus Danaus; species Danaus plexippus. The sequence continues at coordinate 1,671,264 of NC_083548.1, read as the reverse complement.
TTAAAATTGGTTACGTTTAATGAATAATGTAGTATTTTTCTATCGACTTAGTTGGCGTGTTAAAATCACATATTGGAAGTCCATAATTTTAGATTTATATAAATATCCAACTTACAATATTATTCTGGCTCTGTATCTAGGTCATTAATTACAAAAGTGTTCCGATTCTTATAAATTTTATTGTATTAATAATAATATTAATTTTAAAATTCATTCTATTCATACTTATTTAAATGGCGAAGATTTGAAAGCCATTCTTCCAGTTGAAGATCTATATCAGGATAAACGAAATGATGAAAACAATATGTTGAAATATTCTGTCATAATATATTATATTGGAGAGAAAAGTTGTTGGACTGTTTGTCTTGATTTTGGGGATTTCAGTCCCGATTCGGCAAGGACGAATTATTATCCCATACATGTAAAAGGTATTTGCATTTGTAGAGATAGGACAAAGTGTGCCTTGTTTTTATTGAGATCTGACCATTTTCGACAAATATAACTATAATGTTTGCTTTTTTCGTTTAGGTACTAAGAATCGTTGAATTACTTATAGTCACTTACTAAGAATCGTTTTTATTCACTTGGATGAGGATTTATAATGATAAAAATGTTCGAAACTAAACTGCTATAATTGATTATCAAATGAAATTAAATTTATTAAAAACATTTTAAAATACACATATGTAGGTATCTATATTTTTATCAATAACAAAAAAAATAGGAACTATGATATTGTTATAATTATCACCAATTATAAATTTTAGTTTGAATTTATAAAATGAACTGGTCCTATAAATAAAACACTTAGAATTTTGCACAGTGGATGGTTACCCTTAGGCACTGTATGTGATTTAGTTGATTTGGAACTGTTGGGAATATTTTGTTAGATTTTAACAATTTTTTCTATAAGATGACAATGTACATTTGTCTACTATTTCATAATGTTGTACTTTGTTCATAACAAATAGTATTTGGAAAAATCCAATAGGCTGGTGAATGTGACAAACGATGGTGGTCAGATCTCCAGATTTAAAGTTGACGTCCCAATTTTCATCCCAAAATAATATATCACCTCGCTGTAGACAGGTTTCTTTTGGCTTTTTGTAATTTATTACTTTCATAGTACAAGTGAGGGGTACCGACTATCGAAACGAAGGTGTCCATTTCCATGTTTTCCAGATTGAAACTTATAACCCCATCTAGTTATTGGGTTTCAAAGCTATCACTATCACTATCTGTCAAATTGACACAAGAACAGGTATCCAATAGACATTTCTGTTTAAAAACCATATATAAAAAAAAATTGTCTATATTCAATGGGAAATGTCATTTAAAATTTTTTGATATAACATAATCCATACGCCAATTTAAAATTGTATTAACAGACTATTACAGCCTAAGGCATATAAACCTTATTGTATTTAAAGGCAGTAATAATTTAAAATTACTTAGGAATTGTGTTACGCAAAATTTTAATATACACTATTATTTTTCTTCGTGTTCAATAAAAATTAAAACTCTTTATTCATAAAATTCAATAGTGTAATGAAAGTCACATATATCTACATAAGAATTAATTTTAGGATATCACCACAAAATGTTTAATTCTCATTTATGTATTGTTTCATATCAATTTCTCGTAATTACGTTACTCGTACGTTATTGTATGTATAAAATTATGTATATGTACATCACCCTACATGAATCTTACGATGTCCTGACCCAACCTTCTCCGAGACAATGTTTACAATCACCGGAATGCCAACTGGAATACATATCAGATGATAATTTATCTTGCGGTCAACCAAATCCAACGTGCGATGGATTGCTAATATATAATTAAACAACTATAAATCTTAGTACTAAAACCAAGGCATAAACTTATTTAACATTTAAACATATATATTGCAATAGTTTTTTGGAAAATAATGCAATGGTTATTTGAAGATCAACGAATAAAATAAAATAATAAGAAAATAAAAAAACATACAAATATTTATTTCTAAAGTGTCCCTGTAGCCTCGGTGACAAAACTTAAACTAACTGTCACTGTCAGTTTATTGAATTGAAATATATGCAAGCTATTAATGATGCTCTTCCTAATATTATTCCTCGCTTAATTAGCACCGAGTATTATTTTAGTTTGGTTTATAGTTGTTTTGTTTGGTTTTTGTGTAAATTTATTCAATCTAATAACTTAAAACTTTAGTAGTTCCCTTAACAATTTACTACTTCTTGATTACTACCATGTTTAGATTAATATTTATATATTTTTCTGTGGGTCTAGGTGCTGGTAAAAATGTAACTAGTCTTCTTTTTAAAGAAAATAGAAAAAAATAAACGCCTTCATTCTATTCGACTAAATTCGGGTTTTCTCCACACAGTACTCAAGATTATAATTCGTCCACCAAATAAAAACGTTGATATTGACAAAATATTCCACGATTCCAGTGTAAATGAGGCCATATCTTAAATAAAGCAAGTTATTAAAGTTATATTATAAAATATAATGTATGGAGAAAATTTTTGTCGTCTTTCAATCAGAAGTAATATCTTTTTTTCTTTTAATCATTATTGTTTATTTATATATATATATATATATATATATATAAAATTTTATCCAATAAATTAGTCTGTTAAGATAAAAAACACGTACCAGATGAATAGTACGAAAGTCGGACCTATCGGAGTTTTATACAAAAACTCGCACTGTTGGAAAAATTTGTCATAAAAGTTTTTTGAAACGAATACAAAACCACAAAAAAAAATTTAAGCCGGAAAACACTGGTATTGTTAAAAAAAATCGTATATTTTACAATAACAACAATTTAACGTATTTACTGAAAAGGTAATTTAAAGTTAATTAGGAACCATTGTCGTAAAACACATTTCATGTTAAACGATTTGCACATCACTTAACTTACTTACTTAATCGGATTAACTTATATACAGCGGGTGTAAAATCAAGAAAATTTGCGTTCACATAGACCGAAATTCTCATTATAAATCTGTTCAATATAGGATTATGTAATTTAGAAATGTACCTTTCTATTTAAGTATATATAGCTACATTACTTATTTTGCTCAAAATATTATTCGACTTTAAGGTTCTTTAATCTTTTATAATGTTATTTATAATTCTTTTAGTTTTTCAATTTATCTTGCATAAGGGCATTACGGTTTGATAAAAATACCCCGCTGATGGTATAATGAAATTTGAAATCCATATAAACCTTTTAACTTAAATAATATCATTTGTGATAGAGTTCGCACATTTAGGTATCTATTCAAACGTGCAGAATTTAAGAGTATGTATGTTTCTAGGGTTCTGGATATGAAAAACTTTTGATTAAAAATAAACATCATCAATTTTTAAACTAATTTAAGAGCTTAAAAAAGTAACAGATGATTTATTTTGAGCTGTCAAGAAGTGGTATAAAATCCCGAAATAATATTTATATAACAAAATCGCACACGATCAAAGAGTAAATTAAATAAATATTATGACGCGACTTACACTTTTTTAGTAGAAGCCAAATGTTTGACTTTATAAAGCTATTGTTTTAACTATACTAAGTATATTTGGTTGATAATATTGTATATACAATTACCATAAAATAATGTCCATGAAAGAATACAAAAACTTACAATGCAAACATCAAAAAGTTATGATATTATGAAGAATTATTTGAACAATAATAAAACAAAGTTAAAAAAGAACTAATAATCTTTGTACTTTTATATCTAAGCTAATTTAAATGTAAAAAATAAGATTTTATTACAAACAGATTATATTAAACTAGTCAAAGGTTGAACCATCAATCACCAAACCAATTAAATCAAACATTAACTACCTCAAAATAAAATTATAACAATTATTCCGTTGTGATAAAAAGGCATTGGTAAGTTACGCTGATTATATATTATGTGAATATTACATATAGTGACTTGTTTGTATTACATTTATATTTAACTTTGTATGTATAAGGAATGATAAAGATGGGAATGCCTTGAAAAAGAATTTGATTCAGTCATGCTTCGCTAAGTGAAAAAGTATGTTTGACACTGAAGGCATGCACAGATAGCGTGATAGCTTTATCTATCGCACTGAGGCTCTGTAAAATAATTTCTCAATCTTCACGGTCCTAATAAGGATAATATGAAACTTTTATCAAATCAGTTTATTGTCATTGTTTCTTGATATGTATTGTAAGCTTCAAAATAATCAGACTTACAGAAATTGGTTGAAATCATGCTCAATGTTTCGTTTACTTACTTTACACAGATACATTCAAATCTTTCTATGTAAAAAGTATTAAAAATCGAGAATGCCTTCGCTGTATGTAGGCGTATAATATTAGTTTGTAAAATGCGTATATTGAATATTTATATTATAAAAAAATAGTTTTGAGAATCTCTGGATACACAACTTAATTGAACAATGTCTACCAGATCTAAGATCGGCCCGTGCAATTATCGATCTCATCACTTATAATAAATGTCTCACATTTCTCTTTGCGTCAACAAATGTAATTGACAATGAATTCCATCGAATATCATTATGATATTACGTTATTATCTCATCAACAGCTGAAAATAGTTGTAAGGTATCTAAGTTCATAAATAAATAACACCACAGAAACATTGGCCAGGGATATAAAAACGGGATTTTTGTCCATAGTCCATACTTTAAATTTTCTAGAAGTACCATATTTTATCTTTGGACAGTAAATTTTGTGGCTATAACCATTCAAACTGTATAATAGTATGCAGACAATCCACGTTACTGAGTCCTCGCTCGAGAGGTAGGTAGCGGGTGGATTGGCCTCCAAGGGGGCCATAGGAGGATCGGGCGGTATATGCGTGTTGTGTGATATACATGAGTTACATTTAAACAAGACAGTTTGTGAGTTATGTGATGTTATGTAATATCTATCGCCTGATGTGTTATTGGAAAGTGATTATTTTAATTAGCAACTGAAATATATTATTCTTGCTAGCGTATTACTGCTCTTTTTGAAGGCATGTCTTCGTGTATGTGTCCGTATCTTTATATAAATCCAGTATTGAATTTTTGTTATTTAAATGGTACTACAATACTATTATTATTATTTTTTAATTTTATTATTTTAAATAACTTCATTCATATTTTTTAGCTTATAAACGATTTAATCTTTTTTTTGTTTAATTTCATTCATTCATATATTATGTGTAAAGTTATCCAGTTAGGCCCACATACCGAAGTTCTGGTGAAGTAAATAATTAGTAAGTATACTTAGACCTTGCTAACAAACTCTTAAGATTCTTACGATTTTACCAACATTGGATATATTTAATATACTATTATAGTAGGGCTTACAACAATTCCGATTACGAAAAAAAATGTTGTCATAAATGTGATGTCTAAAGAGTTGCGCCTATATTTTGTATCTAATCAGTGTTTGTTGGTAAGTAAGGAATTTGTTTCCGATATGTTCGCAAATAAACTAGTAACTGAGGATCGGTGAGCGTAAATGAATACCGTGCAGTCGTTTTAATTATTGCAATACAAAAATCGCAAAAAAAAAGCAAAACGCGAAAAGAAATTCTCTTCTGTTTTTGTATTAGAATAGTTTACTTTGTTTCTTAATTAATTTTTATTCTATATTATTACACATGTAAATTTGTTTATTTGTATATTTATGTTAATATAATTTTTTCCAGAATATAATGTCTATCATATAATATATTAATAAAATGTTATTTAGTATTAAGGTTTTCATTAAAACTGCTGCTCATTCCAACTGTATATATATAAAATATAATAATATCGCAAAAAGACAAGATTTAGGTTACTATTAATGCTGAATATTACGGCTAGAAAATTATTACAATCAAATAAACTGGTTTTTAATAAATATATATATATTTTTAATGTTTATTAAAGAAGTTGCATCATACTTTTTGTGCTTTCCTTGTTTCACGTTACACACGTTTTATGAACTCAAACGCGGTGGTCTGTATGAAAATATTTTAAACCTGTTCGAAAACTTTTACTTACATTAGACACTTCAACAATACGTGTTCACACAGCGGCTGATGCGACACTTATTAAAGTGTCGCAATAAATGTCGCAACTACAAGAGACACTTGATGTGTGCAGTGAGTGCACCATTTATAGTGACGCAGTCTAAACATACCTACCATTAGTAGAATTTTTCTCTACGTTATATCAATTTAATGCAATACTATCACTCATTACAAGGTCAGTTAAGGCTTTGAAAGTTTGTCGGTGATACGGACATGTAGAATAAAATTTCATTACTGAAAAAAATTTACTTGACAGTTTTTTAATCAGCTTCATTCATTTAATCGATGCACTCCATCGCTCTTATGTCGTATCTTACAAAAGTGAGTCCTTATATTCTGACTCAGCTCTCTGATTTTTCGAAGATAACTCCGGTCATCCGTCTTCGCCTATCAGAGACACCCAAATTAATCGAAGGGAGGATCCGTAGCACAAAGACGGTGTACCTACCACATATCGTGATTGTATTGTAAATTGTAGAAGGGTTCCTTGAAAAAACAATCTTCTACGAAGTCTATACCTGTCAATATTTTTTTTTTATCTTCGTCTATTATAATTCTTCTGTAATCCAACCTTTTTATTACAGTGGTGTTTTATGTTTTATTACAATTGTATGTTTTAAATTGTATGTTTGAAATTATTTATCGATTGTAGATTTACAATTTGTTCCTATGGACGGAAGGGTTCATACAAGGCTACAACAAAAACAGACTTGGAAAATTTACTTCTCTTCGAATCTTTTTAATGCAAATGGACATTTTGAAAAGTGAAACAGTCTTCTATATAAGCTTTCGTGATAATTTATTAACATACTCTAAATTTTTTTCAAAGATAGGTGTATAAATAAATGCATACACGCAGACAAAACAATACGTTAAGTATATTACAGTCTTATTTAAGTTCAGTTTACTACAAAAAGCTGCGTTTTGTTTACGAGTAAGTAACATTTACTTTGATTGATCAATTGAACTTGAAATTCGAGTTAAACGTGACTATTTTGTTAGTAAATACCTATAGTTTTAGTACATTTTTGTTTTATGATGCCAAGTTTCAATATATTAAAAACCCACACCTCTACAGTGTACCACATTATTGATAAAATTCTTCCATCCTTGACGTTATACTATTTATTTATAAATCTAGTTTTTCTGATCAGAAAACTGAGGACTCGTGTTAAATTGTGTCATTATATATTTAAAGTACACTACTGAAAACGTTGTTCATATAAAATTAATATTTGTTAACTTTTAAGGAATAAAAATTAAACCTTTTTAAGAAAATTGAATTACGTGAAGATTTTTTATGTAAAAGTAATAGAAATGCATTAAGTAAAATAATCATTTTACCTACTACAGTTATTTTAATACATAAAATAACCCCAACTCGTTAAAATCCCTCAGTGTAGGTATAATTTGTGACACATAAAATTAATGTGTTAAACTTTTGAGGTATAAAATGAAATCTTTTTAAGAAAATGGAAGTACGTAAGGATGTTTTATGTAAAAGTAATAGAAATGCATTAAGTAAAATAATCATTTTACCTACTACAGTTATTTTAATACATAAAATAACCCCAACTCGTTAGAATCCCTCAGTGTAGGTATAATTTGTGACACATAAAATTAATGTGTTAAACTTTTGAGGTATAAAATGAAATCTTTTTAAGAAAATGGAAGTACGTAAGGATGTTTTATGTAAAAGTAATAGAAATGCATTAAGTAAAATAATCATTTTACCTACTACAGTTATTTTAATACATAAAATAACCCCAACTCGTTAGAATCCCTCAGTGTAGGTATAATTTGTGACACATAAAATTAATGTGTTAAACTTTTGAGGTATAAAATGAAATCTTTTTAAGAAAATGGAAGTACGTAAGGATGTTTTATGTAAAAGTAATAGAAATGCATTAAGTAAAATAATCATTTTACCTACTACAGTTATTTTAATACATAAAATAACCCCAACTCGTTAGAATCCCTCAGTGTAGGTATAATTTGTGACACATAAAATTAATGTGTTAAACTTTTGAGGTATAAAATGAAATCTTTTTAAGAAAATGGAAGTACGTAAGGATGTTTTATGTAAAAGTAATAGAAATGCATTAAGTAAAATAATCATTTTACCTACTACAGTTATTTTAATACATAAAATAACCCCAAATCGTTAGAATCCCTCAGTGTAGGTATAATTTGTGACACATAAAATTAATGTGTTAAACTTTTGAGGTATAAAATGAAATCTTTTTAAGAAAATGGAAGTACGTAAGGATGTTTTATGTAAAAGTAATAGAAATGCATTAAGTAAAATAATCATTTTACCTACTACAGTTATTTTAATACATAAAATAACCCCAACTCGTTAGAATCCCTCAGTGTAGGTATAATTTGTGACACATAAAATTAATGTGTTAAACTTTTGAGGTATAAAATGAAATCTTTTTAAGAAAATGGAAGTACGTAAGGATGTTTTATGTAAAAGTAATAGAAATGCATTAAGTAAAATAATCATTTTACCTACTACAGTTATTTTAATACATAAAATAACCCCAACTCGTTAGAATCCCTCAGTGTAGGTATAATTTGTGACACATAAAATTAATGTGTTAAACTTTTGAGGTATAAAATGAAATCTTTTTAAGAAAATGGAAGTACGTAAGGATGTTTTATGTAAAAGTAATAGAAATGCATTAAGTAAAATAATCATTTTACCTACTACAGTTATTTTAATACATAAAATAACCCCAACTCGTTAGAATCCCTCAGTGTAGGTATAATTTGTGACACATAAAATTAATGTGTTAAACTTTTGAGGTATAAAATGAAATCTTTTTAAGAAAATGGAAGTACGTAAGGATGTTTTATGTAAAAGTCATAGAAATGCATTAAGTAAAATAATCATTTTACCTACTACAGTTATTTTAATACATAAAATAACCCCAACTCGTTAGAATCCCTCAGTGTAGGTATAATTTGTGACACATAAAATTAATGTGTTAAACTTTTGAGGTATAAAATGAAATCTTTTTAAGAAAATGGAAGTACGTAAGGATGTTTTATGTAAAAGTAATAGAAATGCATTAAGTAAAATAATCATTTTACCTACTACAGTTATTTTAATACATAAAATAACCCCAACTCGTTAGAATCGCTCAGTGTAGGTATAATTTGTGACACATAAAATTAATGTGTTAAACTTTTGAGGTATAAAATGAAATCTTTTTAAGAAAATGGAAGTACGTAAGGATGTTTTATGTAAAAGTAATAGAAATGCATGAAGTAAAATAATCATTTTACCTACTACAGTTATTTTAATACATAAAATAACCCCAACTCGTTAGAATCCCTCAGTGTAGGTATAATTTGTGACACATAAAATTAATGTGTTAAACTTTTGAGGTATAAAATGAAATCTTTTTAAGAAAATGGAAGTACGTAAGGATGTTTTATGTAAAAGTCATAGAAATGCATTAAGTAAAATAATCATTTTACCTACTACAGTTATTTTAATACATAAAATAACCCCAACTCGTTAGAATCCCTCAGTGTAGGTATAATTTGTGACACATAAAATTAATGTGTTAAACTTTTGAGGTATAAAATGAAATCTTTTTAAGAAAATGGAAGTACGTAAGGATGTTTTATGTAAAAGTAATAGAAATGCATGAAGTAAAATAATCATTTTACCTACTACAGTTATTTTAATACATAAAATAACCCCAACTCGTTAGAATCCCTCAGTGTAGGTATAATTTGTGACACATAAAATTAATGTGTTAAACTTTTGAGGTATAAAATGAAATCTTTTTAAGAAAATGGAAGTACGTAAGGATGTTTTATGTAAAAGTAATAGAAATGCATGAAGTAAAATAATCATTTTACCTACTACAGTTATTTTAATACATAAAATAACCCCAACTCGTTAGAATCCCTCAGTGTAGGTATAATTTGTGACACATAAAATTAATGTGTTAAACTTTTGAGGTATAAAATGAAATCTTTTTAAGAAAATGGAAGTACGTAAGGATGTTTTATGTAAAAGTAATAGATATGCATAAAGTAAAATAATCATTTTACCTACTACAGTTATTTTGATACATAAAATCGTTAGAATCCCTCAGTGTAGGTACAATTTGTGACTAGATGTCAAACATAATGACATTAATTTTTTTCTATTTATTATATTGGAAAGTTCAATTTAGGATTGCTTTTGTCAGGGGCGTCACTATTCCATTTTTGATGTGTAAGGATTTTATATGAGCTTAAGTACAACTTTGTGAGACATATGTACCTTTATTCCCGTCCGCCATCTTCGAAAAACAATAAACTATAACCAAGATCCCGTAGAAGTTTTTACAGAACATTGTTTTTAGAAGATTAAATTGTTTACAACTTTATTGGTTTCACCAAAACGTTTCACCAAAAAATGGAAAATTAATAAGTTATGAACAGCATAACACATTTTTTTTGGATATATAACTTTTGTTCTAAGGTTTTTACAATAAAATGACAGTGGTTTAATACTAAAGCTAATTTTCTAGCGATATAATTCGCTATACATTTGTTTTATTTCATTATCTGGGTGTTCAAGATTCCAAAGTCGACCGCGTTCATAAATAATCCTCATAATATAAAATACTTTTCCATTCATGTACATAATTAATATATTTTTAATTTCGTTATTATTATTTATAACTTATAATATATATTTCTTTTAATCAGTTTGCACATTTATGAGCGTAGATGTTTCCTCAGTAATAAAGTCGAATCCTTGTTTATCAGTTTTTGGGGGAACTTGTTCTTCGTCTTAACCAGTTTCCCCATTGTAACGTATATCGATATATATAGTTTTATTAATTATGTTAAGTTATTGACAAGTACCAAATATATTTATTTTTATTTGTTATGCTCGAAAATCACACTGGAAAATGTTTGCGAACGAAATTCAAACCTTAAAACGAAATTTTCGTTGTTCTCCATACGATTTTATTAATTGATATATTAATTTTTGCAACAGCGATAGTAACCCTAAGTATCCAATGAATACGTGGTAGCAAAGAGTACCCGAAATATAATATATAAATAGCTCAATGGAAAGGTTTTCTTTAACTAACCGGTTTAATTTACAACCGATATATTTGTTTGCAGCAATGTTATAAATAGATTGAGTAGTCTGTGACGTTTCTCGTAAATATATAGGCCAATAAACAATGAGACGATCTGAACGATAACAAAAGGGCACCATTGTTCAGGGGCACCTTTATTTCAAAGAAGATTGGCATTCTAAACAATATGCTAAAGACCAAGACCAGTTCAATGCAAATATATAAAACGAGGAAGAAATTGTAAGTAGTGACATTTTCAAATCACTTTCATTGTAAAATAAAAATGCAAAAATACGATAAAATCTGAACATCATATATAACAAGGATATTAACAAAGATGAATTTGTGTTATAAATATTTTTATTATAATATAATAAAAGCAAATTTTTCTTCTGTTTCAATTTATTTGATTTTAATAGAGAAATCACATGTTTATGTACAATATACTTTTAATTTTATTAGCAAGGTCAGTTTAAAATATCTTAGCTCAACTTTATTTGCGTTTCATATATTTATCTATTAATTGAAAATAATATAATAACTAATATGAATTTAATATAGTAAAAAAGAATATGTCAGAATTATTAGAAAAACAAAAAAAAATTTTTTTTCGTTTAAGTCGAGGGTAGAATGTTTCAGCTTTGATTACATCTGCATTAAATATTCTGTAGTTACTGATTCAGTTACCGAAAGTCAAATTGTTGGTTAAATAAATGTATCTAAATAACTATTTTTTATTATGTTTTGTCTCATATACACTGTATCTTTTATATGGGACAAATGTTCTTCATTCGGCTTCTCCGGCATATAAAATCATGCTTTTCCAACGAATTTGCATCAATCGTCAGAGTGGAGTGAATACTTCATCTTCATTTATTATATTTGTAACAATCAAAAACGAAGAAGATTTCATGCCCGAATAGAAAAGTAAAATATCGAATAATATATAACAGGAACTGGTAAATCTTGTATAACATATAGAAAAAGGTCCCTGTGGAACATCCGTACGAAAAGAAATTTCAGAATGAAAGAAGTTTCACGGATATATTTGGACCCTAGGGCAAGATTACTCTAAAACAGATAGGTAAATCTCATGGAGGTGACAGTACGTTTAATATACAAAATTTTAAGCGAAGTTCGTGATAACATGTATTTCACATTTAAGTTACAAAATTGGACAATAAATACATCCCATTGACAAGTCGTGACAGAAAGAAATTAGAGGGATAAAAGTTTTCAAGGAAAATCCCATTCCATAGACGCCAAGAAACATTAGTTTTTGTAACATTTCCATTAAAAGAAGGAGCTATAAACTTTAGTCATTTGGATAGTCTTTTCTCATTTTCGCTTTAAACCAAGCGAGAAGAGGTTAGATAGATATATATGTCTTTCTTCATTATAAACTTTACCCTTGACTCGCTTTTAAAGAAGACCCTTTAAAAAAAAATACGATATGTATTGAAATATATATAATACGAGTATTATACAACTCATTATTATTTTTTTTTATATATTTTTTTTATATATAGGTATTTAAATAAAACTAACTTTATTTGCCTGAGATACTTAATAGTGAGAAGTTGTAACTAATGCATTTGACTCCACTGCTCTTTTTAACATAATACAATTAAGAGGACCAAATAAGGCTGTTGCTTTGCGGTAATATTTGTTTTTAAAAATAAAATTATGAAAATACATCTTTTCGATCGTTTAGTTCTTAATTCTCACGATATATCTTATCGAATTAATAATTGAATTGCAATAATTCAAGAGGAAGATAAACATACCTTCAAAATTTTACATTCAATTATGATATAACTCAATTTTAACTTATATCAAGTTAAAAAGAAGTTAAGGTAATTTAATAGTATGCGGCATGTTACATTTGGTAGTTCTAAATATAATAAGTCTATATTTATCTTAATAAAACTGATTGAAAAGATTAATTTTATATTTATAAAATAAATATTTTATCCATACTTAATTTTGACATAATATGGAATATTCATGGACAAACTTTCCTTTTTTTGTAAATTAAAGAAAATAAAAATAGATTTAAAACAATTAACTAATCGGACTTAATTAAAGACAATTTTCAGATTTAGTAGCTTAAATTTTATTTAGATAAATGCTCAATATATGACCAATAATAATAATAAAAATGTTATAACAGAATAAACACAGAAAAAACTACATCATATTAAATTTATAAGTTTTCTGAATTCGACTATTAGGTTTAACACTGAGTTGAACTTTAAACATTAAAAAAGATTGATTTTTTGATATTCTACAATACAATTAAAATATATTAGGTCGACACACAATCTAGTAGGATATTGCAATGTCTTATAATACAGGCGAAGAAAATATATGATGCACTTAGTATTTCTGTTACACCAAGAAAGTATTCTTAAAAAGGCATAAAGCCGATGTGACTGAAATTGTCTCCCGGTCCTATTTAAACTATATTTCGTTTGTCCTCTACTTTCACTTAAAAGATTTCTCAAAAACCTTTTTATACATCTTCTACCTACGTAGCAAAAATGTGTTATTAAAGTCAATTACAAAAGGCGTGAGTTACGAGGAACACTCTCTTAACTAGATTTTATAGTCTTTATAATTACATTGGAGGCTGCGGATATTAAATTTAAAACACCCTTGCTGTGAGACTGCTACGTCGGTAAGGCCAGACATATAACGCATCAGAATGGATGGAATCTGATGTAAAACTTAATTTTTGTATAGAAATCTATGAGGTACGCCTATATTAATATTATTTATAATACGAGATAATTCAATAGGATATTCAATGATCGAATTATTAATATTATTAAAGTCATATTAATAGTGTTGTACCTAAACTAATGAAATAAGCACATGAATCTAAAATCAAGTAAAATTATTATTTCACTTCAAACTGTATAGAAAATTTTCGTTCTTTATGCGTAGAAATGAACGTGTCCGTATTATTAATGATTCAATCTGATATGGATTTGTGGGCACAATTTATTTCAAGTATGTTTAACTGAGAAATCTGATTAAAAAGTATAGTTCACTGCTGTTTATAAATTAAAATCATTCAAGAAAGAAAACCATCCAAAACAGAGCTCCGAGTAAGTTTTTAAATTTAAATTTTCGTTGTGAACTAATTGTATCATAACATAAATCAAATATAAAATGTATACGTAATAAAAGTGCATATACGCGTTTCTAATAAACGTTACTCCGGTTTCGCTTTTCACAAATTTACCAACATCACCCTTTCTCCGATATTGGGAAAGTTAGACTAGAAATCCACTAACATCGATTGATACCTGATAGGTAATGAAATAGTTAAACCGAAGTTTAAGGTACGAATGTGAACCGAAAATTCAGAATGCTGATGTTAAAATATTCAAGTTTATACAAAGTTGATTGTTGTTGAATAACGAATTAAATACTTTTATACCAACGTTACTGATGCTGAGAGAAATAATTTAAATTTCAAATTCTTTTTAGTGTTCGTAATAGATAAACAATAGGTGACTCAAGGTTAGCAGAAAACATAAATCACGCTTCCGTCGATGATATAGTTTTAACAATTTTTTTTGTTAATATATATTTCCATATCCTATCATATTGTTAATTACTGAAACTGTTAAAATATATAAAAAATATATTAATATTTCTTTTTGCACGTATGTATTTATTGTTACATATTAATTCGCAAACGTTTTAGAAAAAAAAAAATAACTAGATAAATTATTATCTATCCAGAATGTAATTTAGGTACAAATTTACGGACCTGTTCCTTAAGCCTGAGATTTGGCTGGTGATATAATGTTTCTAAGGCAAAGCCTGGTACAACCATTAATTCAGATAAAACATTCCCGAATGTGCTAACTATTTTTGTAGTTTAATATAAATACATCTGTTAAAGATTTAGCAGCTTAGTTGAGCAAATATTCTTTCTATGTTTGATGCCGCCGCGCTGTTTGCGGAAAAATAAAGGAATCCTCATGTTCATAAATCAAAGTCCTGGTTCGTTTAAACACAATTGCACAGCTGGTGGTTGAGGTTTTATGTATTTCTTAATTATTCAATTAAAAAAAATATCTCTAAATTAAACCAGTCTGTCTAAAATTAATGAAAAAGAAAATTGTTGGCTTACATATAAGCGGATTTTATAATTTGTTAATATTTGAATATATTTTTTTTATAAATACTTACAATCTATTTAACATTATGCGTTTATGATTCGGATTTAAAATTAACTTCACTTGATGTTACCGCTTATATGTATAAGTAAGTATAAACATAAAATATATAAGTTTAAATATTTTTTTCATTACTAACAATACGTGGTGTGTACATTTTTATGTAAAAAAACAGCCTTATTTTAACTGCTTTGGTACAAGGCTGTCTTAGTTTTTTTTTTTTTTTTTGAAATAATCATGATCGGTATACACAACGCTATTCACATTACGATCTATAATTTTTTACAATCCCAATTGTAAGTTACAAATTTATTACTGAAAGCAACTTCTACATCGTAGTTATTACTGTTTAGCTATAACATAATTTTAGTTTAAGTATTTTACTACAGGGTGTAATAAAAATGTTGTGTAATGAAATTTATTATTACCTCTATAAGTGTCTTTTAAATATGTTATTATCTACTAAATATCTACTTGACTAATGTGTAGGTAAACTGACCTTCAATTGTTTATTTTCAATCGTCTTCATTGTTATTAAAATGTTCAAAATTGTATTATTGATTCATGTTAGTATTCATCTATTTCCTAACGAATAATTTTCCTGCGCAGTGATCCGAACTGACGCGACGCATTACACAATTATAGTATCCCAAATCCTCATACTGTTATGTATGTCAATTATTAAATGTTAATTATAAATAAATATTAATGACAGTCCCATGAGTTAGTTAGTTAGTTCATCAGCTTATTAGACACAGGGAAATATTCAAGATAAAATCCATCCCTGAGATATTAATTCTAGGTAACTTGTGGTGGTTAATTCCTCTATAAATTAAGTAGTTTATGTTGTTAGCATCATTTCATTCGAACGCATAAATATATCAATAATTAAAAATTCTTTATATCTAAAATATAATCTTAAATTTTATTTAGAATCACTTTGGAACACTAGAAAACTGTTTTTCTATTTCTTTGTTGACGTTTCGAGTATAAGCAAAGTTAACTGATAATTATTCAACTTGGATTGAAATTCAAATTGAGAACTTATAATGGAAAATCTGCTAACTTTGGTTTATCCACGTGTCTATTGTATATGCCGAACTCGCAGAGTCCAATCCTATTCGTATCTATAATTTCTTCACTAAATTTCAATTTACATTAAAATATTTTTTACTTTAATTTGAACCTTATTAATATAGCACTGTTAAGAAAAATGTAGTAAAATAATGAGATATAAGACTATTCATTGGAATTAATATTTTTTTACATTGCAGCAACCGTGATACCATCTTGGTTGCCAGTCTGTAAAGTAACCGAAACGTCGGGAGTATGTACTTTTTAAAATAATAAAATAACCGTAGTAATCCAAAAAATATAAGTTTCATGTAGTAAAAGAACTTGAAATAAAAAAAAATGTGACATTCTATCGGTAAAACGATATTAAGGAACTTTGAAACTTTTTAAAATGTTCAAGGAGCAAGTTTTTTTTTTCCTGGTAATAAACAAAACTTAGATATAATAGTGTTTTATGCTTCTGCGACAGGATAGTTTGAAAGAGCATCTGTAACTTACGTATTTACAAAAAAAATATATATATAAATTTAATATTTGTTATATATTTTTTTTAATTTTTAATAAAAAACATTATTTGACAACGAATGAGTGCGAACAAGGTTTTGGTTGTCAAATATTTTTTTTAAGTCAAATTAAAAACCTTGTAGATGTTGAGGTAATATATATGTACTTAGGAAATAAATAAAAGATACAAACGTTGAGCGACCTCAGATTTCCATATAAGCCACATAAAGATCTTACTAATTAAAGTGTTGTTTCACTTAAATCTGACTGCCTAAACCAGTGATAGGAATAAAAAGAAAATAAAAAAGGTATATCTCAAAACATAAACACAATGGAATTTATTTAACATATATTTGAAATTAAAGTTTCTTTATTGTCCTGGAACAGAAACAAGACCGCTTTATATCAATATAAAACATCAAACGATCGTGATCCAAATCTTGCTTTATACTTAACATCCGCCTGAATGAATTTTGAGCTACAAAGGGTAATAAATCATCATCATTACCTCTCCCCGAAGATGTTAATAAGATGCTTATTTATAATGCGATTATCTCATTATCAATTAACTTTTAAGCAAGAAAACCTGCGACCACATTGTGTACATAGTTAAAAAGTAATTTGCCGACAGATATAGTTCATAATACAAAAGCAATTATTTCAAAGTCTGTTGAATATATATTCTTTGATTCAGGATTGTGAAACTGGGAAAAGAAGGTAAAATTTACATAGTTATAATGGCCTATACACCGGATAAAGTAATTTCTTGCATTTTGAATATATCAGATGTTACTTTTTAATAATTTTTATACTCTAATGCTGTTTTAAGCTGGATGGTATACTATTAGAAAAGAGGAAGTAGCAGTTTTAAGCGTAATTTGAATGAATTAATTTTTCGTCAAAAAATCAGGTGTAATGCTATTTTTTTTACATTCAGAATAAGTTTAATTTGCACGAAAACGTTAAGAAATATATTTTTGTTTGATTTTTTTCACACATATTTTAGTATAACAAGTGGACCATATTGGACTAAAAGTGTAATAGTACTTTCTTGACGGACTTACTTGGTTTATTTTAGGAGAAATATCTTGATCTTTATCAAAAAATGGACATTGTACGTATTATTCAAACCAAAAACAAATTTGAAATCATATAACACAAAGAAGAACGTGTGTGTATGCGTGTCATTTTTCAATTAAATGTCTTATACTTTATTGAGCCAATACAAAGTTCTTAAGCTTTCATACATTTAGATAGTTGTAGCGATCTTTAAAGATTCAATGAAGACTAATGAAATAAAATTCAAATCATATATGTAGATGTTGAATTCAAATTTTTTAAGAAAAATTCTTGGAGACAAGATTTTTTTTTGATCTGAGTATATATTTTTAGAAAGTATCAAAAAGGTCTAGAACCTGTTCCCATCCTTACGATTCATGAAATTATATGAGTAAATTAAATCCAAATAAAATACAAGGTTACTTTGTTATGAGTAACAACATTTTTAATATCCTACGACTATAAATGTCACTAGTTCACAAAAGTACTTTAGTGCTCCGGAGTTAATATCAAAGGTCTCAGGTCTTCACCTTTACTACCTCATTAAAGTAACTATAATTGTAGATACCTTTAATAGAACAGCCTGTGGTACTTTATGTATGAAATAATGGACTGTCATTCAGCCATATACTATGTCAGAAAAATATCTTTTATGAATGTCATCATTATAACATTTCACTGAATGATTTAGTTCGGTAGCATTTATTACAAGGTAATTTTTGAAATATACATATCTGTTTATAATATTAGACCATAAAATTTACATTATTGGAAACGAAATAATTTTAGGAAAAATACAGTTTATGTAGGTACTGATAATACATTTTTATTATTTAGATCACATGCTATAAATGCATTTATCTAGATCATACGACTTTTTTGAGGAATCAAACTGGCTGCATTTGATTTATCTTACTATTTATAAATATGTGTATACAGCAAAACACGACCATCTACAGATTCTAGGAAAAAAATTATCTGCTCAGACATATATGTAATATATTACTAATAATAAAAATTATATTTATAAATCTTCTAACCTTTGCAAATAACTTTACTCTTGTGCAAATCAGGCATCTTTTGGTTCACATAGCCAGGTGTTCATTCCTATAGTCAGCAAGGTCGTTCGTTATGTAATATTCTACTAGTAAAACAGTTTTTGCCCTCCAATATTTGTTAAATTTCTAAGTTGTAAAATTTAAAACACCTTTTTACGATATGTCGTTGACTTAATACTGCAACCAGATTATCTTGGTGTTTGTCTTTAAAGAAATAAAAATTGTTGTACCATTTTCTATTTCATTAGAAATAGTCACGTATTTTTATATGTATAAGTAATAAGTTAAGAGTATTTACTAAGATATAAAGAGCCAAATTAATTGAAGAAAAGTTTACGTTTATAATTGTCTTCGCTCAACTTCTTGCAGTATAATATGAAAAAGGTGAAGGAGGTATTTTTATATTCCCTAAAAGTAACAAATATGTACATACATTAACATAAGTTAACACATAATTTTAAACACACAGAATTTTAAAGATTCACCTCTAAACAACTCATTACAAATTTATTTAATTAAGGGATGAATATTTAATTTTCTTAAAAGGGTTGTTTTAAAATTCTTAATGAACACATGTAATTAAAAAGTTTCTATATATTTCCAAAGTAATATTAATTCTGCAACAATAAATACATTCATTTGGACGTGAGTGAATTTTTGATTGAGAATTTAAACAATGACATAACATTAAAAGCAAATGTAGATAATGAAAATCCATTTAATAAAGTCATTAATGAAGATTTTCTTTGAGCGGTATTAATGAGAAAAGTCGTTTTTCACAGACGATATTCCTTTGTTTTGATTATGATGAAACGCAATCAGATCTGAACACACATTACGATGCAAGACGAATACATGTCGTAATGATAATATTAGGATATCATATAACAATGTTATCTTGCCAACTGTGAACAGAGAAAGCAATTTTATTGTGCAAACAATTATTTACTCGTAATTTTACATATATCATCTAGTGAATATGAAATAGATTTCTAAATCTACTCTGATTCAATAAAGTCTTTCATTATTTTCCTCATGATAATAATTTGAATATAATTAGGACATTAATATTGTTTATGCCAAATGTTAGATATTTTGTAACGAAATAATCTATAAACCGATCTTGACATTTATTTTTTGAGAATTATTTTTGATATGAAATACCTGGAATTAATGATAATTAGGAAATTTATCCTCAATGTTGTTTTGTTTTCAAAGAAAAAGCCTAAACCTCTATGGAATTCTAAACTTATATTTAGAATATTATTTCAAATTACAAATTCGGTTTAAAAATAATACAAGCATATAACATTTAAGTGTAACAGTTAATTCATATTTGTTAATTAAATCATTCGATCTCTGTTAAATGGAATGGAAAGTACACAAATGAAATAATTTCAACATTGAAAGTGGAAGGTTTTAATTCAACGTGTTTGTTTTGTGGTCATTTGTCATTTAGCCGTCCAATCTGAAGTTACTGAATTTATTTCATTTCTCAGTTCAAAGTTGATGTCAGAAAACAATAATATATTAAGATTTACTAGAAAATTATTGTCATTTAAAGATCAATCAGCTCGTAAAAAATAATTGTTTAAGCGTATATATAATTTATAGTCACTGAGTTTGTTACATTATCATTGCTACAAATATTTCGATTGTAATTTAGAAATTTTATACTGTCTTCAAATATTTTTCTTAAACTTCCGCTGAACTAAAATCATCGGCTTCAGGCCAATAAAAGTAATCCTGTAAAGGTGTAACAATTTTAGAGATTATATAAAGCTCAGATTGCCTTTGCATAACTGTTTTCAAAAGCAACAATAACAGCTGCCTGCAAAAGGTACAAACTATGAAAGTATATGAATTTAAACATAGTTATTTTAAGTCCACGATGTGCTATTTAATGAGTTTTATATTTATTGTGAGAAAGTATTCGACTAAATCAAGAAAATCAAAGGTCGTGTCAAAGCTTTTCGAAGTTTTATTCAATATGACCAACACAGCTTTAGCACCTGTATATTATCAGGTAATCCTTTTTAAAATGATAATCAAGTCAAACTCTTAAATCTTAATGCGAATCACAATTGTATCCTATTTTGACGCATTATATTTGTGCAAATTATAGGAGCATGAAGAATTTTCCAATAGGTCCCTATTTAGGGGTATTGACTGAAGTGATGATATAATTGAACATATTTAATGAAAAAGAAAATGATAGTATTGAAGGAATTATCCAACTTAAATTAGAACCTGCATTTAATTAGTTTTTTATATTCATTTATCCATTTTTGACACACAAAAGAATCCATGCCTGTTATAAATTGTGCAAATTTCTTCAGTTTTCCTTTAGGACAATTTGGGAGGTGGAATAGGTGAATGATAAATAAGTTTATATTCGATCTATTTTTGATCTTGTATTTAAATTGTTGTTAATAGAAAATCTCCAGGAAATTAAAAACATCAAGTTGCTTTATAATTTCAGTAAGTAATTTATAATAATAATATTAGATGATTGTTTCTTTTTTTTTTTTGTTTTTATAAGAAAATATCAATGTTTTTGCAATATAAACTCGAACATTATTCTACAAAGTTCTATAGTAAAAGTTTTATTTCAACCATTATGTTAGGTGATTACCCAGAACGAACAGAAACAGACCTTGATGGTATGGTCTTTGGGGAAGTTGGTATGCCGAGGAACCGTAAGCTCTCTTAACAGAACTCGCTCCAAAATATGGGAATACAGAATGATGTCTCGTCTAGACGCCGACGCAAAATTTCCTCTGGATTTTGTAATATAGACAGTGATAGATATATTCGTAATTATAATATTTAATGACAGTGATTTACGAATCGCAACATTTGGAAAGAGTAGTGAAGTAAAGTGATATTTGATTGCATTTGATTTAGTAACACTATTCATAGCTGTAAATTTTAAAAACTGAGGGATGTGTTTTTATTAAAGTGGATAAATTATTTTATCCTTCTTAAAAGGTCATTCTTGAGGGTCAGGATTAATTTTAGATAGAAGACGAGACTGTAGTTAATTTAGAATGTTACAGACATAAATAAATTGTATTAATAATATTATATTATTCAATGAAAATGCTTATTTTTAGGCAATGCTTGAAGGTGATCTTTGTTGAGACAATACCTACTCATTTTTTTCAAAGGCTCAAAGGTTAAGGTTAAATGATACTCATATAAAAGTTTGAAATTTAATAAAAATATACAAGATTTTTTTTTTTTTATATTTATGTATCATAAGAATTTTTCGTACAAGTTATTACTTTTTATGCATTTTCGGATATTACTAAAACAATGTCTTCCTTGCATGGGGGCCGAAGGGCGTGTTATTAATAGTTACTATTATAAAGTGACGTTTTTTACTGAAGGTTATAGTTTCTTGTATATTTCATAGTTAGAAAATAATAATTAGGATTTATGTAAGAAGAATAAACATATACATATGGCGGTTAAATATATAAAATGCTTTTTCACTGCACTGTGTCATAGATTAATTGTAACTAGAGAAAAGGATTTTCATGAGGTTGAAGGTTCTCATCCTGGTCGTGACAATAAATTATTACGTGATCACGGTTGCTGAAAAGTAACCGACACGTCGGGATTATGTAGTTTTAAAATAATAAAACCCGCGTAGTATATCCGAAATATATTAGTTTCATTTAAATTAATAAAACCAGCGAAAGCCTTAGATCTTATTAGATAGATTAATCATTCTAAATTATTTATGTGAATTGTGATAACTTTAAAATGTATAAATGATAGCAGAGTCATATTTTATCTTATTATACCATTTGATAATTTAACCAATAAAGACATCGTTCAAACCTTATACTAAGGATATACCTACTAAAATAATTTCAATTGTAGCTACCAAAAAATTTTTAATACACATTATGGCTCTGAAACTAAAAAAGGGGCTATGTGAATTAGCTTTGAAAAAAAGTCAAGAATTTAAAAGAACATGAAAAAGGCTTTCATATCAACAAATGAATGAGTTGATATCAAACATTGAACGACTGTGCGTCAATTCTAACAACTTCGTAAGAAACGTAATAATATAAAAAAATGTGTACTTAAAGTTATGTATTGATGTTTCTAGTGGTAATAAAAAGTATAGGAGTACAAATGAAATGAACAGAGTTATAAATTAACAAATATAGTTGAAGATATCATGTGACAAACATTTAATTTATTTATGTATTTGTTATGAATTATTTAAACAGAGATAGTGTTACAAGCAATAAACGTTATGTTTGGTAAAATTTAAACATTCCACCTTAATTGTAACACGTTTCTGCTGTTATCTAAATCTGAAGACAATTACTGTAACTGTATATTGTAAATTAGAACCTGTCTTTACGTGTGTCTATTATAGTTGACTGACTTAATTGCTCTGTTTGCGTGATAGACGAAATAAATTTATATTGTATTGGGTTACACACATCATATTTGATGTTATTAATAGATAAATACACTATCTAGTACAAGTTATTTAAAAATAAACTACACATGAAATATATTTTATGTTGAAGGATTGAGGTTTTATTTATGTTTATTAAGCATGAAATAATAATAAGTAAGCAAACAAATAATCTTTTTGTGTTCTTAAGAACTTTCAACGTTAATAATTTCTTCGGGAATTTTGTTTGATTCCGTCTATTTTGTTTGTATAGCACTCCGTATAACCAATATTGGAATTTACCCAAATACGTTTTTTTTTTGTGATGAAATTGTTAATTCAAGGTTTATATTATTTCTGCAGCGATAGAGTCTTTTAAAGTATTAAAGAAAAATTTTAATGTAATTTTAATGTATTGTGCTTAAACATACAAAAGTTATTTAGAAGCCCAATAAACAAAACTTTATTTTAACTTAACTTTTTTGATTAAAATGAAACTAGTATTATTCGGATATACTACGCGGATTTTATTATTTAAAAAAAAACTACATAATCCCGACGTTTCGGTTTGCAAAGTAACCAAAACGTCGGGATTATGTAGTTTTTTTTAAATAATAAAATCCGCGTAGTATATCCGAATAATAGTAGTTTCATTTAAATGAATAAAACTCGCGAAAATCTTAGATCTCATTATAACTTTTGTGAATTTTGTTCTGTTTTCTTTCTTTCATTAGGTTTGTCTTAAGCTAAATTCGTTTAATGTGAAGCGATCTTCGTTAACGCCTCTTTTACCCGGCTATCACTTATGTATTGATGACCCTTCAAACACCAGTTTAGCCTTCTCTTGTCATGGTGTGTTATGAAGAATATTTAGTTACTGTGGTTTTTCCAAGTTTTTATAGAACCAGGTATATCAAACAATAAGTTGACCTAATATATATTATAATAATAGAACATTTAAATGTACGTAAATATACACACAATAATATACAAAAAGTGTAAATAAACAAAAATTACATATCAGAAGATAAAAATGTTAAGACACGTTCTGTTTAATTAAAAAAAAATTAAAAAACATAATATATACATGTAAACTGTGGCAATGATAAAGTTTTGTTGATGAATATCCGAACACCACTTTATAGAAATCACAGTATAAATGTCACCGCAAAAAACACACGAAACAAATATCACAACATTGTTAATTAGAAAGGAAAGTGCCGGAAAAATAGTCATTTAACTTTCTGAACTAATTTAACGATGTGGTCTAGAATGTCAGTCACTAGTGATGCACCATTAGGAAACTTCTCAATTAAGTCCTTCAACTCACCGCGGGAGACAATCTTGACAGGCTTGAAGATTTAGTTACTAGTTAGATTTAGTATACTTGACAATGTGCTAGTTCCCTATCAAAGGAATCCATTCTGGACTGAAATAGTTCGATAATTTCTTCCATGTTCTTGCTGAATTGAGTGTGCAAAACCATTTGTGAATTTAAACGATTAGTGACGAATGTGTCTAGAGAGTTAGTGGAAGCCCCGTAAGTGGGACACTTAGTATTGCATTAATAAACTTATTATTGAATTTTAAAATGTAAAAAAACAGTGGAGCAAAAATTATACGTGTTGCTTATTTAGACCTCCCACGAAAAGAATTATTATTATTAAAGATTTTATTTCTTTTTATGTTCATAATGATTTTCAGCATTTAACAAGCAAAGCTCAAGCTCAGTTCTTTCTAGAATTGTTTATTCTTTGGTGATACTCTGTAAAGAGTTTTCTGCGTTCTGAACTTTTAACAGTATAGAAAACTTTAAACTTAATATTTCAAATCAAATTGATTATTTCACAAGAAATAACAATTTACTGATCCACTCGGAGTAGCTGATCTTATTATATACGGATAAATTATTCATTAAATATATTTTTTGTTATAAAACTCATATCATAAAGTATCTGGTTTAAGTAACAAGCAATGAGAAATTAAAAGGTCAACAATAGTTTAACGAAAGAGTCCAAAAATTAGTTTAAAAATATTTCCTGTTACGCGTGTATCTTTTTATATCCTTTCAGTCAAACGTCCAACGTCGTTGTTAAAGTGGGAGCTACTTCGAATTCCTTTTACGTAACTGTTTCAGAGTCAAGGACAATTTAAACAGTTATCGAACATCCTCTGTACATGAAGGATACATATTACACATAAAAATGGGAATATTATTACTAAAGAGACAAACTTCATAGTGTTAACTATAACATATAGAAAAATTACCCTTATAGCCGGAAAACATACTCGTGATAATTATACTATCTATTTCGTATTCATCAGCCGTATAGGGAAACATTAATTGTTTCCAAATTTCTCTGCAAGGATCTCTGCAAATATATTTCGGTTGGAAACCATTTTGAGACGTATAAATTAAATTAGGACAGGTCACGTTAGAAGTCAAACATAAAAACGGTACTTGTGCTCCAACTGTCACTGGGAGGTCAAAATATTATTCAATTATTTAGTAAAAGTGACTTTTTTCAATTTATGATGCCCCATTTTAATTATTAAATAAACTATTAAATGTAATTACAGGAGTACAAATGTAAGTAATAAGAATATATAAATGTATCTTGCTCAATCGGACGGAAATTACCAGAGAGATGTTGAAAAATTTTTTGCATATTGCATAGTGCATAGTGTCACTCCAACCGTTGGTTGGTGGAAGTGAAGTCGTAGTAGGTGAAAACACTCTTATTAACAGCCTATTCTATTATAGCCTGGCAATTATAATTATAATTAGAATTTTCTTAATCCTTATCCTGTGTAGGCTGTCGCAGTTGCAAAACAATTTTAACTTAGGTAAAGCTTTAATAAACCTGATATTATTATAAGGCCAATAAAAAATACAAACAAAGGCCATACGGACTAGAACCGGGGAAGAAATTATATATTATTTTTTTTTTTTAACAACCAATTTTCTAGATAATCTGGTCAGCTATATCCAAAAGTTCAAAAAATTTATTTCACACGATATTCTAATCCTTCAATTAGTTTTTGAGATTCAGTTTTAAAATTTCATGCATACTTAATATGAGATGCATTTCGAATTACAATGATGTATCTAAAATGTGTATAAAAGTTGTATCAATTAAATTAATACAACATATTTAGAAAAAGTATATAAAAACACATTTTCTTATTCGGGAAAAAGTCGTAAAATTACGTTACCTTCAAGTAACATTAAGTAGTAATGTTAAAGACATAAAGAAAACTTATTTTTTCGGATAACAATGAAATTTTTATTATTTAATTTTTACAAGAAACATTAATCACGTCTGCCTGAAATCACGGTTGCTACAAAGAAATCGAACAGTCGGGAGTATTTTAAAAATTAAATAATTATAATCGCTTAGTTATCTGAAAAACAGAGTTTCATCATAATTTGTACAGGCGACAAACCCAGTTATGTTAATTTTAACGACAATTAAAACAGCATTCAAATTCATATTTATTAAATTTACTCAGCATACGCACAGAAAATTTTAGATATTTTTATCTATTAATGGATCATTCTTGATGTAAATATGGGGTTTTCCAATAGAGACGCTTGAACTTTGACAGCTGATTGCGGCCATGTTGTTTGAGTGACAGCTATCAAATGCAGTGTGTTATATTCATTCCGTCCTCCCAAACCACCATGGCAGGTTACAGTGTCGAGCAGCACGTGCAAATCATAAAATTGTTTTATGAAAATGGGTCTTCAGTTCGAGCAACGTTCCGCGCACTTCGCCCGTTTTACGGTCGCGATGATCGTCCTGCCGAGTCGACTATCCGTCGATTGGTGGACAAATTCGAGTCAACCGGGTCAGTTAACAATCAGCCGGTTCCCGTGCGTCAACGTAACGCGAGATCTGCCGAGAATATCGCCGCTGTGCGCGACAGTGTCCTCGAAAACCCGCGGCAGTCAATTCCGCGTCGCGCACAGGAACTCGGCCTTTCGCAGACGACAACTTGGCGAATTTTGCGTTGTGACTTGAGCCTGCACCCGTACAAGATCCAGCTGACCCAAGAGCTCAAGGTTAATGACCATAGACAGCGCCGTGTGTTCGCTGACTGGGCATTAGAGCAGTTGGAAGTTGACGCCGATTTTGGCAAAAAAATCATCTTCAGCGACGAGGCGCATTTTTGGATGAATGGCTATGTCAACAAGCAAAATTGCCGTATTTGGGACGAGACCAATCCACACGAGGTTCACCAAGTGGCAATGCACCCGCAGAAAGTGACTGTTTGGTGCGGATTTTGGGCCGGAGGCGTGATTGGTCCGTATTTTTTCGAAAACGATAATGGTGTGGCCGTCACCGTCAATGGTGAGCGATACCGGTCGATGATAACCAACTTCTTTTGGCCTGAAATCGAGAATATGGATCTGGACAACATGTGGTTTCAACAGGACGGCGCTACGTGCCACACAGCACACGCTACGATGGAAGTTCTGCACGAGCAATTTCTGGACATGGTCATCTCGCGCGGAGGCGACGTGAACTGGCCACCGAGATCGTGCGATTTGACCCCGCTGGACTTTTTCTTGTGGGGTTTTCTTAAGTCGCAGGTCTATGCCAACAAGCCGCAAACCACCGATGCCCTCAAAGTCAACATACGCCACGCCATCGATCAAATACAGCCCGATTTGTGCGCCAGAGTCATCGAAAATTGGACCTTTCGTGTGCGCGCCACCAACCGAAGCCGTGGCGGTCATTTGAATGATGTCATATTCCATACATAATGGGGTCGATAGACCTTCCAAATAAAAAAAAAATTTCGCAAATATCTTTCCTACATGTATTTTTTTTTGCATTTCAAAGATCAAGCGCCCTTAATGGAAAACCCTATATGAGTAGTTATTCAAATCCCGACTCCTTTGATTATGAATGAAGTCTAAATTCTAAGAAATGTGGTTATTCTGATGTATATTAAATTTTGTAGAATATTATCATAACCTTGATCATACTTTTATAACATCAATAATGAATTTAAAGAACATTTACTACAAAATTAAAAACTTAAGGTATCACAAGAAGAGATTAGAGTAAAATAGAATAAAATGTGTAAATTATTTGAAAAAAAAGCACGCGATAACGCTATTATTTTTATGTATTTAATGTACATCATTATTGTATTTATACCGTATGTATACTTTTTCTATTAATGTTTTATTTAAAAATACTGTTTGGATTGCTTCGGTGGATTTTAAGTGTTTTAGAGAATACTTTGACCAGATGACTTGTTGAATCTATTTTTGTTTGTTACTTTTGCAGATAAACTCCAAATTAATGAGATCTAAGATAAAAGATCTCTTTTTTCTTTTAAAAGATAAACTCGAAATTTTTTATCTTATGCGTATACCAATGAATGCAAAGTGCTTTTGTGAATGAGTCCTATCTAAAATCACAAGAATAAAAGCCTTGACAGTAGCCAGATTGTAGCAAAAAGTTCTTTGATATTTATGCATTGACCTTAAAACTAAGCAAAATAAAATTGTATAAATAGTTTCACGCTTTAATCCTTTGACCTTTATTATTTTTATAACCCAAGAGAACATAAACCTTGTAATTGTTTTCTACATCTAAATCGTGTTTCAGAACTTTTATTGTAAAACTTTTCTTTGCATGATTTGAAGCTATTACTTGTTATGTTACGAAAGGTACATTTACTATTTTAGTGCACCTTGTAATTTTACCCACAGACTGCTTATGCGTTTTATATACAGGCCTATGTGTTACAATTATTTTCATATTTGCCTCAGAGTTAACTTAATAAAAAATTAATAGGAAACGTGAGTTAGTATCAGTTATAGTACACAAAAACTGAAACTGAACTACGAAATAATTCAGATTAAATATTCTCTTCTGAGTACCGATAATAAATAATAAACATTTATGCATACAAATTTATAGAAGGCTAGAGGAAAGCTAAACAATATATCTTAATAGAATTGGGTACATTAACATTAATCTAAAATAATGAATAAAAATTTCGAATCTCACTAGAATAGGTTCATTGTTTTTATAATTGATAGTACTATTAACATATATTTTATAACATTAATACATACAAATGGGATATTATTTTATTTATTGTAAGATGGTAGAGCCTAGCGATGCAATGGTCAAGTTAGTTCAGCTCGAACATGGGCTGGCTCGACCGGAGAAGTCCCAAGTAAGAAATAGTCTTAAATGGATACACTTTGTCCAATACGTGAGAGAGCCGTTGGCTTTTTTCCTACACTTTCCTCTCGCTTTTCCACAATCAAGGGCGGCAACACATCGGTTACATTCCTAATGTTGCAGATGTTTGTTGACGACAGTGACAACCTCCCATCAAGTAAACCGTCTGCTCGTTTGCCCCTTTGACATAAATAAATCACATCGTTGCCAGATTGTCTTAATAAATAGATTTTAGGAGTTTTCAATGACTTAGGTAAGTGATAAACAATAAAAAATTCAAAACAAGCATTATTCGTGTCTTGTGGCAAGCCTCTTTTATACCCATATAAAATTTTACTTTTTCATGTAGGTCGATAAGGATATTTGATTTAGGTTGAATTCATGGATTTAATATGTTACTACATTAGTGAACAAAGTTTTAGCTGAATCGGTCAGAGATATCGCCGTAAATTGCAAGATTCTACTCTAACAAACATCTATTTATAGAGACATAATATTTACTGTTGACCTGTAATTTAAGTGTAATATTTGCTTGTTTTTCCTTTAACATTTATTTATTTCAAATAATAAGTAATATATACAGCTGGTTATTAAAGTTAATCTTTTATCATATTCTTAATAAGATGGAAAAATACAAAACTCCATATAATTATACTCGATAAATATGAAAGACTAGAGTAAAAAATCCTAATATTTGTTTAATTTATTGCAAAACCTTGCCCACGTATATATTTTTGAAAGCATTAAAATAGAATAAAATAATACAAACAAGTTAAAATTTATATATTTGAAGAAAATAGCCAGATAATAAGTACAACCAAAGCACTTAGTGCCCTATCTCTACCAAAGCAAATATCTTTTACATGAGCGGAATAATAATTTGTCCTTTCTAAAACAGGGCAGAAATACCTAAAATCAAGTCAAACTTTCGATCTATTTTGCTCTCTAATAGTTTAGTATCCTTGTTTCAAAATTTTACTCATTTGATATTATATTCCGGATTCTGGATATTACTTAACTTTCATGTAAATAAATATTTCACGATATTTAAATTTTATTAAGAGAGTTTTTTAATTCTTTAGTATTAAAAGAATTCGACATTTGATACTATTCTTAATTTGACAGATAGACGAGCTTGTAAAAATATATATGTATACATTGTTACACAAAGAAGTATGGCTATTATCAGAACAAAAATGTGTAATAGGTGTTAGTAATCTGACAATTATTTGAAACTAATTGTTTTTAAACTTGCCTCATTGAAAACAAATATGGAACTGGAAATATCGCATGTGTGCACTATTATTTTACAATTTTAAATTTGTCTTACTATTAGATTAATTGTTATTTTTATTTACATAAGTTTCATAAGGCTAATTTAGTTCAATTGTTTGTAAATATTTGCGGTCTCGATGATGTTTGAAGCCCTTTAAAAAAGAAGACTTTATATACTTAGTTTGTAAATCCCTTGAAAATCCCTCAGGGCGGTCAAGGGACACGCTTAGTTTTGGTAGTGTTAAATTTCATAATATTGACATGACTTTAAGTTGCTCTCTGTGTTACCAAAACACCCGGAAAAGCAGGTCATTAATCTGTTGTATAAATAAAGGCAAAGAGGACATATCCCTTAGGTTTATGACTAAGAAGAGCAGCTATTAACTCTGGCTCGTAAAGCACGAACCGTCAAAAAGTTAAAATTCCAGGGAATCAGATAAATGAGATGTCGTAGATACCAATAGCTCTGAATAAAGAGCGTACCAGTTAGGCTTGCATGCTGGACCCAGTCCAAAATTTTCGAGACACTAAATGAAAATCCTAAGGCTTTATAGTTTTTCCTACAGTTTTCTCCCATAAATATGTAACCTGTACCTATACCAGAAGATCCTCAGTGGATCTACTCGTATTAGGTCGAAACCAGTGTTGTTGGTTACTGTAATGACAATTGGCTTCTAGGCGTGCTACCAAGTGTCCGTTCAATATAAATACTGCAATCTTGCAAACACTCTACATACTTGCCTACGTATGTAACTTAGGCATATAAGGTTTAGACATAGAATCTGTGCCTCCAACACGAAGCAAGTGTGTTTTTAATTTCTTTAGGAAGTGTTAGACTTGTAAGAGATTTAAATGCAGGTCTATGATATTAGTAAGGTGCACGTTTAGTGAGAATTCGTGCAACCGCTTTTACAACTTGCTTCTTCAACCTCAAAATTTTACAGTTTATGAATAGAGTGAATTATAATATAAAGGAATGCCGTTAAATAAAGCCTTAAAAATGTTAACTAAATGAACATTAATGTATTAAAATTAAAATACAAGAAAACAACAAAAACTATTTTACCAAGAATCGTCTTACAATTAGAGCCGAACAGACAATTACGGGTTTAGTATATTTTAACATTATTCAGCAATATTATAACCTTCATTCTACAGCGATTCGGAAAAAGTTTCTTTATAAATTAATTACACTATATGAGTAATCAGTGCAAAATAGATGAATGTCTACTTTGTATTTGTTTAATCTTCAAATAATATTAATTTCTTTGTACATAATTAATAGTTTGGGCCAACTATTATGGTCAGTGCTTCACTAATTAATGAGCTATATATTTACAAAAGACAATAATTATCTTGAAGATATTTTTTCCTATACCAATTAATGATGATTTTTTAGAAACTAATCAAAATATATATATATTAGTTACGTATCGCATATAATGAAAATGTATGCTACTTCCAGATATTTGGTAAAGCTTCGAACGACTTTAGCATCTATATAACATGAATTTAAAACAGCAGACACTTTAAATATGAAAATCGGACGTTTGACCGAGCGGTCT
The DNA here is from genome assembly GCF_018135715.1 of Danaus plexippus. NCBI lineage: Eukaryota > Metazoa > Arthropoda > Insecta > Lepidoptera > Nymphalidae > Danaus > Danaus plexippus. The sequence goes on along the minus strand of NC_083548.1, from coordinate 1,638,724 downwards.
AGATTTTATATTGTCATTTTAAATATCTAAATGTATGGAATAAACGCTCCAATTCCCATTTCCCAGTTACTATTTTATGCAGTAGTATGTTTTGAATTTATTAATCTACGAGCCTACGAGCTTCACTAACGGTTCCACTCGTGTTCTCCGAGCTTTTTTTAACTGTAATGTCTTTCTAAGAAATCTGTTCAGAGGCCGTGACGTAAATGCTCTTCAAATACGTTATATACATGGTTATAAGCTCAAATACAGAATAATAATACTACATTTTTACAAACTTTTCCCTAACTTATTCAGCAGTACTCCACTGCGAGAAATTTCTCTAGGATAAAAAAGATAATTAAAGTTTATATACAGTTTTATTGTTACAATATCGTTACAAAATAGAGCTTCTGAAATATATATATACTTTTATATGAACTCCTAAAACATCTTTACTTTAATGGAAGATTGATGAGGTACCTCAAAACATTTAATTTGTTACGCTTTAAATATTATCATTAACTATCGTCTTTGCTGGAAAATATAACATTATCCAGGTTGTGGTGTCTTAATCTGGCTATGTACGATTATTTTATTACATAGGTTTTTAATTTAGAATACATTTTGAAATAAACGTTTTATGCACTTATGAGAATTTATTTTAAATAAAATATACCTATGTATATACCTAAAAGACCCGAAAAACGTTATCTTTAAATATGCTATTTTTAAATAATTACAAAAAAAGAATGATAAATCTCTGTAGCATTCGAGTGCTTGTTTCGATTGGAAGCATTACTAATAATAATATTGTGTATTCCTAAGTTCTCTTCGCTCGATAACCATACACAATCTGCGTACTGTTTGACCATGGTACCGGCCAGCCCGGCGTTCTGACAAATAAATTCGTTTATATCGGCGCAAACTTTATAATTCGAAACGAGTTTTCAAATAAACACATACATATTTTTTTTTAATCGCGTTCCTTTTTTCATGAATTCTAGCGTAACTATTTTATTACCATAACTTCATACACGATTTTAGATTATGAAACATTATTCTGCAGTTTGTGTGAAACCTCGAGGGTGAAATAAATTATGCTAATTATATTGAGGGTATAATTACGCTTGTGGCGATGTTAGGCTATGTAAATAAATGAATATTTATTGGTATAGACAATATACAATAGACGTGCACCGAAACGAGTTCAATTCAAGTCAGCAAATGAACCTTAATGTTATCTGTCATATTCTTAAAATAACGAACGAGAATAACATATGTTGCATATATATAAGTCCAAGCATAACAAGTAACTAGCTGTAAGAAATTTTACATAGTTTAAAATAATAATTTATAGTTTAAAATATATATATATATATATATATATATATATGCTAGCTGTTACACGCGACTCCATCTGCGTAAGAAAAGTAATAAGAAACTATGACAAAACTTTAAAGCCCCGTAAGCGCCCTGCCTCCCTAAGTAACTTTTTATTACATCAGCTACCTGCCAATTAGTCTCGTTAAACGCGGTTTAGCTATTTTAGATATTAGCCGAAACAAACATTAAAGCTAAACGTTCTGTCACGAGAATTTTATATATAAGATAATGAGATCTAAGATTTTCGCGAGTATTCATTTTAATGAAACTAGTATTATTCGGATTTAATACTAGTTTCATTTATATAGAAGATATAATGGGGGGTGTATCCATATGTTTGTATGGTGCAAATGGTACAACGCTCCCATCGTGCATTATGGTGATTGAAAGTCGATAATTATAAGGGTTTGAAAGGTGCGGTGGTGGTGGTTAGCTTTGAAAATGTGTAACTGTTGTTGGTCTTAAGTTTCTGGAATGATCTAGGAATTTTTTTATGTGTATGTCAGTGTTCTGATCGATCGAGAATGCTCTAAAATATTCTAAGATCATGCATAAACTTCTAGAAAGATTTGGGTAGGTCTAGACTGATATGGGAAGTTCTAAGTAATATGTTCAGATTCAGATGAAATGAAAAGGTTCTAGAATAATCCAGATTTTTTTAAGAATAATCTAGAAATTTATAGAATGATCTGGGAAGTTCTAAAATAAACGTTGAGTCGTGGTCGAATAAGAATGATTTAGAAAATTCTAGAATGACCTAGAGTAGTTCCAAATGACCTAGAAAGCTTTTAAGCGTATATTAACATTCTAACCGATTGAAAATATTCTAGATAGTTTAAGAAACTTTTAAGACAGCTTAAAACAAATAAACATTAACAAATTAGGTTTTCAGAGCTAGTTTAAAATAAAATATGTGACCAAATATATATTTTTTAAAGTAATAAAATTAAACATCTTTTAAATCTTATCAGTGATTATAATTTTTTTGTTGATTATTTGAAAAACAATAGTTAAATTTTTTTCCACAATTTATGCGACCCCTGACATAATAGAAAATATATAAAATTACTGAGTTGCAGTTAAATCATACGAAGATGTGAAAAAAAATATAATTCACTTTAGATATAAGTTCCTATCTCTCAAAACATTGTCTAATAATATTTGAAGGGCAACCCTGAATATTTGTCATTTCAATGTCGTACGATTCCACGTAACTGTCAAAGGATAAAGCTTACTGTGGTTTACTGTGTCACAAAAGTATGTTACGTATTAATTACAACTAGAAATTAATACAGACATAATGTAATTAATTTTAATGTTTTTCTCAAATAATGTTTACGTAAATTTTAATTTTGTGTTTGTTACATTTATTTTTGTGAAAATTCCTTTTCATCACAATCACAAAAACAGATTGAGAAAAATATTTCAGACGGGAAAAGGTTAATCGTAAATTTTAAGTAATAAGCGTCAGATAAAAGTTAAAAGCAAATTATTCATACAAAAATAACTTGAACTATTATTCGCAGTTTATGCAAATAAAAAATTTTCAAGAAATTTTCTCATCCATTTGAAACAAAAATATGTGTCCTTTTATGTGGTATTATTAGTTTTTCACTGTATTAAATACATCTTTACGATCTTTTTAATTAAATTTTCAACTGTTTCCTTTTAACCTTTCCGTTACAGTCGCCCCAAAGGTAAACTCTTAACTCTCAGAAAGTGTTAGAAGATATTCAAATACTTCTACGGATTTAATATAAAATATAAACATATTTTGTACTCTGATCAACGTAATTAATTCTGCCTCAGCTACATTTCTAAAAGATATTGAAAAGCTATATTGAAATTTAATTAGTACACGAAGAACCAAATAACTGTTTATTTCTCGCTTTATTGTTATTTTCCATGGAATAAAAATGAAAAATTAGTTTGTTTTTATCATTATTGCCAAGTTTTGATTGCATGAAGATGATTTCAATACACACCTTTATATTAATTTGTTTATTTTTACGACTTATAAAAGGTAGTGATTGGTATTTTGTGTAACCTCTTTGTTTTTTCTATGATTAATGTCGAATAAATAATATGTGACCCAAAACAATGAGGCTATAACGTCTATAACGCAAACAGGTCAATTAAATCACTCCACCATAACAGACAGATTGGAGAGACAGGATATAATTCGGAATTTACAATACACGTAACTGTCTCCAGTATTCCTAGAAACAGGAACATATAACTATAAAGGTGTGTGTTTTCATTATACTAAATTATAATTTTAAGTGATCACATATATATAAGAATATTTATCGTATCTTATTTCTTGGATATAGAGTTTCGTTCTTTTACTATATGAGTCTTTATTAATAAAATCGTAATAAAACCACGTTTAATGTTAACGTTTATGAAAAAAATATAATTAATGAATCATCATCATCATCATCATCATCATCATCATCAGCCTATCGAAGCCCACTGCTGAGCAAAGGCCTCAAAGCAAATGAATCATATTGTTTCTTATTTGATGAAAATCAATATGAAACAGTGAGTATATTTTTATATATCCATGTTAAACACTTACTGTTACTTATACATTTATATTTGGAAACATCATTTCAAAATTTTACATAAAATTTGCGAAGAAAAAACTGATAGCTAAAACTAATTTAATAAAGCATGTTATTGTTTGAAGAACTTTCAACGAGAATTGTTGTGGATATCAATAGTGCTCTTAAATTATCTTCAACGAATAAGTTCCTTTATTACTCCTCAAGAGCACTACAAATGTATCGGTTTGTTCTCAGCATAAGAAAAAATAGAAACAGAACCTCTAAATAATTAAATAACATTCATTTGACATAGAAAAATATTTTTAATGTCAATAATTTAATATTTAAATTTAAGTTGTACGTACTAACAAAATATGTTGATGTCGTTACCTAACTATCTTTTATTATATTGATGTCGTTACCTATTTAATATGTTCATCAAAATTTAAATAAATTTTTTATGCAGTTGTTTCAAAGGTTTTATTTTTGGTTCAAAACTCTCAATGTCCTTTATATTTTAAAGTTTCATAGTGTTTCTTGCATTTTGAATTTTATACTGAAACATGGAAGCTGTGTGGGTTTATGTTTTTGTCACTAAAAAGTTCATGTGTGTTGTTTGTTTATGGAAAATAATTTTTGGTTGCGCGAGTACATTGTTTATTTACTTATGCAGCCTGCGTGCCTTATGCATTAATAACATTTATTAAAATTATGTTGTAGAGAAATAATTCGGACAGTAAATTTTCTCTGTTTATTTATATCCAATTCTCATGCAAATCCTGATGAAAATATTTGTATGATTAATGATGTATTGTGAACATGATGTACATTGCATGTGAATTGATCTACATTTAAACGAGTTATTTTTCAACAAATTAATCTGAAAAGATATGATTTCTTTCTGGCAAATTTTACAAACTCGTTTTCAAACAATTGATTTATTTATATGAAACAAAAACGTTTTAATAGATAGCCCAATATAACACACCAATCGGTTTAATAGTGCAAAATTAGTTTGCCTGTGCGAATAGTGGTTTTTACGTAGAAGTATAGTGTCTATTTCTTTTTGGTAAGATTGTTATCTTACAAATAAATCAGACTTACCAAAATGTTATATGATAAGCTAATGTTATGTTAATGATAATCATTATGACATGTATCCGTCTTGCATTGTAATATGCGATCGAATCTGATTATGTTTCGGTAGAATGGCAACAAAAGAGAATCGATTGTGAGTAATATTTCTCTTAAATGGTAAAAGTTGCTAGGAAAAATCTTCTATCAAATCTTTTACTTTGTTGAAGATTATAATTCTTTTGTTATGTACCGTTACCGGGATTGATATTAAAAGTAATTCAATTATACCACAATCAAAGGTCATAATGAGAAGTTAACTTAGGTTGTATCAGTAACATACTGCCATGGAAATATTTGAATTTTTCTAAATTTATTATTATTTCAATACTTATTTCATTTATTACTTAAATTAATTTTTTTTTACAAAACTATATATTTATCCCCAAATAAAATTACTAGGTTACATGCTGTTTAGAAGTGTTGGTTGTAACAAATTAATGTTGCTCATTATTACTTATATAAGTATGACAAAATATGTTTTAAGCACAAAAATGTATCTCTGTCTTAATATTCACTTTCCTCTAATACGTCCTTAGTTACTGAAATAAATTCTGCAGTTGATAAACAAAGTAATGAATAAATATATAACCAATAAATATCTTATTTGGCTGTGATCAAAGCTTGAGTGAATAGGCTGTTACTGAGATAGTGTGGTTACTGCCTGAAACTTCATTTTCACTAATATATAGGTAAAATCATGATCAAGCACTATCCAGTCATAATAAAAAAAAGTTTAATATTTAAGATTTGATTTAAATGTCAAACAGATTATTTGTGCCCTAAGTAATATCCAAGTACCTCTATTGGTGTGCATTTGAGCCAAGCATCAGTTTAAAATTTATTTTATTATACTGATTTAAATTGTACACTTGTCTTAAAAGAACTCAATCGTATGTCTATTCCTTCTGATTTTTTATAGTCACCATGATATTCTAGCAGTATTATAAAATATATTTGTGATAGATAATTAATCTGTACTGAAATATACATACAAATATAAAATTTAAGTAAATGTGTTCTGTATTAGCCAGAGAATGTTCTGAATATTTAGACAAAAACATACTTGCATGTTATTAATACCATCGTCTGTTATAAAAGTGAAATAAACCGTTTCTAATAAGTATGAAATTTAGAATTAGACTAATTTATTATATATTAGTTACTTTTACTTTTACAACAATAATTGTTATACCTAATATAACCTTTTCTATATAACTTTCAAGTCTCTTATATGAACTTTCATACATTTAACATTCATTGAGTTCTCACCTAGCTCAGCCAGATTAAGTGGGATATTATAGTAACAGTAATCATAAAATAAAGACTTCAATAAAAAGTTACATCAGTGAGCGACTAAAGGTGAAGGTTAGATACGTTTCCCTTAAATATATTGTGCTTCTAAAGTACTTTAGTGACCTGGTGACATTTAAAGCTCAAATAGTAAAAAATTTGTTGGGTTGTAACAAACTAGCAATGTAAATTGGACTTACTTTAAGAAAGTGCTCGCTTGTTAACATGTTATAAAACTTCCTTTTTATTTAAAACCAAATTGACATTGCAGGTTTTTACTAATATTGTTTTATGCAAGATTTTGCTATTTTGTTTTTATTTATTTTGTAATAATTTAAATAATATTTGTATTCCATTGAAATATATAGGTACGTTTATAAAATATAGGTACCCATTTTTAAAATATTCATCAAATACCTTTCATCTAAATTATATTTTAATATTGATATAAAAATGCTATCCTTAGTATCGGATTACTTATCTCAGATCTCTAACATAAGGTAAGCAAACTCACTGTCGAGTTTCTAATCCCCAACAAGTCTAATGTACTAAGGTTTATGGACGCAAGTAAATGTATACAAAAAAATAAAAGTGAAGGTCACTTTTACATTTTTTATAAACGATGTGAACATAATGGTTATATGAAATTTGAAAAAAAAGCTACGGTGAGTATCAAAAAATTAAGCATATTTAAAATATGCAATGAATGTGTGGCAAAAAAATATCAGATTCACATATAGTGGTCTAATTGCAGACTCTCCGTGAAATTCCTACTAATCGGTATAAAGTTATCAAATCAAAAATGTATTTGTTTTTGTATATGAAGTAGCCTGCACATTTTTTCTTCAACTGCAAGTTCTATATCAATGATAATTATCATTGTGGTACTAAACACGTGTACTATACTGTACATATCTTTTTTTATTGTAGGTATTTAAAGATTAAAATTTATAAAAAAATATATATAATCAAAAATTTTATTGTAGATTAAACTATGGTAAACAATACGAACGTAAAATATATTTAGCTCTTGAAAGATCTTAACTTATATTGTAATTTTAACTTTCGATTCAAAGTCGTGAAGATTATTGCTCGTTTAAAGATATTACAAAGGAAACCTTCGATATCACAGGTTTTATCTTGTATGTATTACGTATTAACGTAAAAAATGTTAAACCGGGCAAGACATTATTCTTAATTATATTGTTACTATATTCTACAATCAATATGGCAGTGATAAAACTGTACATTAAAATTTTTCAATGTTTTAATTTGAAGGGAGTTTTGTGTTTATCTCATTATATTATTCGTCAATAATAATTAGTTCATATTTATTTCTTACCACTTTATTTTTTATCCATGACTCAAGTAAGCATGAGGCATTATACTGTGCCTTGAGTCCGTTTGGATCACTGTGCAGGAAAATTGTACGTAGTAGATAAACGGCGAATAGCAGAAATCATCGGCCCAATTCCATTTTGCCTTTTCAATGTTTTTTATTTGAAATAAACAATAGAATAAATATCAATTGAGTTACAAGAATATGTTAAATACATTTCGGAATATATAAATGAACAGAATCTTTAACATTACAAAGCTTTGGCAAACCTACACCGCTAGGAAAAAGGGAACTCCGAAATTATTAATGTGTCGATAAAAAATTAATACACAAAAAACAAATGCAGTTAATAATATTTATTAAATTTATTTTCTATATGAAATATGCTACTGAAAAAAATTCCATACTTACATCCATCTTAAATAATAATTTGTACAAAACACATGATATACGATGAATCGCGAAAACTTATGTAGGATGTTATATTTAAGTTTATTTTTTTAAACATTAAAGTCTTCGTTTTTATTATACGTCTTCTAGAGGTTCTTCTTTAAAATAACTTAATTAGTTCAGTTCAATTCTATCTTATTCATTAATTAATAACAAATACTAAGGCACTACAATTAACTTCAACATACTGAAAGTCTGTACTCATTTTGTACTTTAAACTCCACTTCTGCTATTTCATCTAATATCAGGTAGAAATCAACGTTAGCGAATTACTTCTCGAACTTTACCAATATCGGAGAAAGGAAAGAATCTTGGTAAATTTTGTTTAGAGTGCTGTTAACATAAATGTTATTAGACACTCAGAAATGTGCTATCAAATATAAAAATTAAACCCGTGCTTGATTATGAAAGTATTGCAATTAATTATTATCAAGGAAATAAATTGAAAGCTCGCTGGAAGCTTTGATTTAAATCCTTTGTTGCATAGAACGATTTTAATTTACAAACAAAGGTAAACCGTACTTTTCAATCAGAGCCTTCAAAGAAAACCTACTTCATTACTTTTAAGCCAGATGATCTGTTTCTAAAAGAATGAATTTCATTAAATAGTCTTTTATGTCAAAGAATATAAAAAAACGATCACTGTATTGTACATCAAAACCCGAAATATTGTTATTGCTCACTTACTTTATACAAATATATACAATTTACAGATACAATAAAAACTGGGCAGTTAATATTATTTATATTAATATGAGTCTTGGAATCATTTAGAAAATGATGAAGTGATGGATAAGTATTGTAAGACATCTCAGCATTCTGTGAATTCACCATACGGGTGCTGGGTCCATCGCGTTACAAGAAGAGGAGCTTTAACAGTGCGACCCAGGTGTAGGTTTAAGGGCCCTTATCAAACGCGCATTAAACGCTCAGCTCCACCGTTCAAGCTCCTCTCTCTAACTATACTCTGTCCATTCGTTTATTTTCTTTTTGACACATTGAGAAAAATTTGAATTATAGTAACGTCCTTATATGTTACCGATTCGATTTGAGTTAATTATCAATTTTATTTAAGAACAACTTTTAATCGATTTTCACATACATTTAGTACAAATAACAATAAAATTATATATGAAATAATTAAATAATAAAATAGAAAAATTTACACATATAAATGAAACTAGTATTGTTCGGATTTACTACGCGGATTTTATTATTTAAAAACTACATAATCCCGACGTTTCGGTTACTTTGCAGCAACCGTGATCACGGGCAGACGAGGTGTGAATGTCTGTCAGTTGGTCCTTGTTATTTATCATCTACCGCCATCGATTTCTTAATTTTCTGGCGTACCGCTCTGGATGCCGGCAGAATGCGCTCACGGTGTGTTGAGGTCCTGCGGTGTGGTTTCGGACATGGGATTTTATATTTTTAAGAACGGGGTCCCAGGTGTTTGAAAGATTCCAGCCATCTTCTCTATTGAAATTGGGATGTTTTTTAATTTCAATAGCCTCGCGAATTAATCTCGGTATATACTTGTCTTCCCGAGCGAGGATTTGAGGTTTATCAAACCGAATGTAGTGGCCTGGTTTGTCCATTGTGTGTTCACACACTGCTGACTTCGACGCGCGCCTGTTTTTGATGTCCGAGATGTGTTCTTTAACCCTAGTACCGATGCTCCTCTTCGTCTGTCCAATGTATGACAAGCCACAGTCACAATCGAGTTTGTATACACCCGCTTGTTGCAAAGGAATGTTACTCTTGATTGGTCTCAAGAATTGGCTCACTTTCTTATGTGGTTTGTAAATAGTTTTAATGGAAACCTTCTTCAAGATGTTGCCTATTCTGTCAGTAACTCCCTTCACATATGGTAGTATCGCAGGTTGTCGTTCAACTGTGGGTGGCTTCAGGTGCTTCTTGCGATGCTGGCGAGGCACGGGCAGGTTGTTGATAGTGAGAGCATGTTTTCCATGCTGCAGCTCGGCCTCTAGGTGGTCAGCATCACAAAGATGTTGGGCTCTCTGTAACAAAGATTTGCCAACGGTAGCTAACTGGATAGGGTGGTGGTGTGAGTAACCATTGAGATACCTGTCCGTATGTGTGGGTTTCCTATAAACAGTAAATACTAGTTTCATTTAAATGAATACTCGCGAAAATCTTAGATCTCATTATATTTACACATATTTTAAAAAAAATTACATTGTTTGATTGGGATCAGAACTTTGCAATTGACAATATAATTGAAGATGAATTGATTGTTCATGTAACAGAGGACTCGCCTGACGAGTTTAGTGTAATCTATGCAGAAGAGTCAGATTATACACAGTTATAAATAATTTGATTTGTTTAACCGAGATGCTGGTTTCCCAAGGAACCGTAAATTCTATTAACTCAACGCTTTACAATTCGCGTATACAGAAATATGTCTGGTTTGGACGTCGACGCACAAATATCTTTTGGGATTTTGTATTGTTTTTTACAGATATCAATCATTACAGTCCATACTATATATATACAGTATGGACTATATATATTATATACAGTATATATTATTGGACTATATTCATGTAAATTTATTAAGACAAATAACATGGTACAACTCCAAGGTGACATTAATTATTATAAACCTAACATCTACGAGGCTTTATAGGATCATAATTTTACCGACCTAACATGAAGGTATTATTATTACAAGTTTTAAAGTAAAAGCTTGAATATAAGTTAAATTTAAATTGTTATAAAGCAAACTTATATATATAAATAAGATTTTAAATTCTCATTTTATTGGTATTTTATAAGATATATAGAATAATTAGCACGTACAAAATAAACGTAATATTAATTTGCGGTTAGACGTATCGTTTAATTAATTAATAAATTAATTCCTTTTTGCTAATTATATTATACTTATATTTCTCGACTCTTAATAGACAACTATTAAAAGATCAGATACTTAAGTGACTCAAAGCTGTCACGTATTTTAAAATCCTAGGACAGCATGCATCTCTATCACCTGAGTTTTTGTAAGATATTTGACATCTAAGAGGTTTTGTTTTTATTTTATAACAAATAAATATTAATTTCTTCTTTTAAGATTTCAGTTGGTTATAATCTGTTGATTTGATGGTAATTTGTGGAATATCTGAACAGCTTACACGTTCACTGAAATATTAAGAGTCCGTCAATTTAGATAATTTTTTGTAAGTAATGTTTTTTTTTGGTTAGTAAAGGTAGAATAGGAGTTAGTACGTTAGTTTTAGTATAATCCCGAAAAAAAAAACTCTAAGGTGTTCCTTTTCCTTATTTGCACATTGGTTCACTTGATCGTAACTATGTAAAAGTAATATGGAGTGCAGAGCGATCTCTTCTTCAACAACAACCAATCAATGCCGTATAGAGATTATTTGATTAATTTGGGATAAAAGAATACAATGATAAAATGTAATAGTTAAATTCACTTGTATATATTTTCTTGAATTTCGGACTAAAGTTCATAAATGTTACCACAATATTTGCATGTCTAGCGTCCATCATATAGTATATGTGAGTGTGTGTATATGTGTGCGTGTGTGTGTGTGTATGTGTATGTGTATATGTGTGAGTGTGTATGTGTGTGTGTATATATAAGTTAATAGAATCAGTGAAATATTATGTGTCCCTTTGTTTAATTTTCTTCTATTTTAACAGTCAAAGAGAGGAAATGAATTTGGTCATTTCTCTTACCTAAATCTTAATTCACTGCAATTAATACATCGCCCTCCATGCTTTTAAAGATTTTCATCTTCTTTTAATTAAAAGTATGGAATGTTAAGACCGAGTAAGTAGAGCGTCAATATTACTTTAGGATATCTGAAGAAGTTTTTAACAATTAAACTATAAAAATAGGTCCACGTTTACATTACCAGAATCAAGGGATTCCTTTTACTTTATTAATATGTGTTGGAATGCAATCCGCAATTACTACGACACTTTTTTATTTGATATCACAGCTCTACCTGCAACAAATTGAGAAATCGTGTTTTTAACGCACTGCCTAAATATTTTGATACAATATCGCCAGTACAGAATCGATTTATATAATTGAAGTGATAGCACAAAAAAATATATATTTTCATCTAGAATTATTTCATAGTTATTTGTTCAATTAAATCTAACTTCATTTGCTTATTATATTTTAGATTAAAAAAAAAGTCTAGATAAACTTAGACAAACTGATTAACGTTTTCAGGTGCCGTATTTTTATTATATTTAATACAATGCATTTTTTATATCTCAAATTTATCACTTGAACTATGTTGAGTTGGATAAAGATATTTTTCTCTTGAAATATAGAGAAAGCTTACAAATGAAAATTTATTAGTAACTTAACTGATGGAACTTATTCTCTGATACTTGTGCAGGGTCATTTGTTATATCTGAGATCATCCATTAGTGTGGGCTATATTAAGAGAACCTTGTATAATCATCATATTCCTAATTCGTTTCCAATTTGGATCGACGTTGATGAATGATGACAGTTTCAAGTAATGCTATATAACATTGCGTTATATTATAAAACGATCGAAAACATTGCACAGACGTTTATAAAATAAAAAAAAAATTACTAAAAAAAAAAACGAATTAAAAATAAATCTGTTTTGGGATTTGTTATAAATGTCTGGAAAATCTAAATAAGTTCAACAGTTATAATCTTTTAAGCTACTTAAGTAATAAGTCAAGGAGATTCTGACGCACGATGACGAAATAACTAAAGCTATTAATAAAATAAATTAAAAATTCTGTGCGCAATTTATCAAAATAAAATTGTGAGTACGTACTTAAAGGCCGCGTTATTGAGTCGTAATAGAAAAAAAATATTTCAGAGAAATTTTTATACACATATATTAGTATTATATGTATGTATATAAATTAAAGAGTGAATTTAACTTTTTTTCTTATATACATACCTCACATTCTAATACCTTGCAAGCTTAAAATAAGTAAAATAACTGCTAGTCGCAGCAACAATTTCATTCATAGTTAAGGTGTTCATTTAAATTGTATATTCCCAGGCTCTATTGCATTTAATTACATGTAAAATGAGTTACATGAATTTTCTTCGTAACTCACGTATACATTATTCCGTCACAAGCTATTCTCAATATTTATATAGAAACGATTTTTTCATACCTACCTTCTTCGTCCATTGAAAGCCGGAAGTGGTTGTGGAGGATGCACGATCTATGATACCTAAAACCCAATAGTCACCTTCATCGTCTTAATGAAATTCCATGGAACTGCTCCCGAATGTTATCCAGAAACTTCGATGGAATAGATATCGGCCACTTAAGAAATATGTCAAGTAGTGTTTTCCAGAAAAAAAAATTATTAATTAATCACTAATCTTGTATTATTTAGATTTCCGTATATATTTTATTTGATGTTTAGTTTATATTATATAACAATTAAAACTAATATCCTTTTCCTTTCTGTTTCTTTTATGTCTTTGACGTTACGGTCTTAAAGGCTTTATAACGTTCTGGTCATAAAGCAGTTAAAGCATAGTTTAGACTAAAGCTACTGATATATTTTTCGATCAGGTAGTTTAATAGTCCAAAAGAATGAATCAAATAAAATTAATTTTATTTAAAATACAATATAACTTTTCAAATAATTTATAATTATTATGTTTTTGTGTTTATGTTTGTATACATGTTTAATGGTGATTTTTAATCGGATTATATTTTAATTTAAATTCAATTAAAATCAAATGTCCGAATCTTACTGGTAAGTTAAATGAACTATTTAATTATAAAAAAATATGTAATTATTTCGACGTACCTCCTAACACTGCATATTATAGCTATAAGAGTCTATTTACTAGGCTTCAATCACTATGAACACCTGTAGGGGTTCAATATCTGTAATGTGCCGAAAATTGAGAAAAAATATAACAAGAAATTTAAAAACAATATAAAAAAGTAACAAATTTATTTTAACTTCTATATATAATATTCAATTAAGTTATTTTTAGTTCAGTAACTTCTATCTACTCGTGTTTCTGGTTGGATCGTTTTTTTGGTTTTTAAAATGAAAAAAAGAATTATACTCTCATTTGTTTCTTAAGGATTTTCTGAAATTTAAAGTACGTGGCTTTTAAAAAAGCTATTTAAGTGCATGTGTTTACTCTGTATCAATTTTAATGGTTAAAGCCAATCAATAAAATGATTTAACTTCATTGTTTTATAACCAGTCGACCTCGCTACAATATTTTATATCATTTAAATTATGTAATTAAATCAATGTTGAAAGCGTATATATATATATGACGGAGCGTCGATTTTGAATTAGTTTAATAATTAGTTGAATCGATTTGTTTCATAAAAAATATGAGCGACCAGTGCCGAATAGGGTAGCTATTGTCACTGAGAGTGAGGACGGCCAGTATGCTATGGACAGCCCTCAAACGAAGTGCACAAATCTAACCTATTGGCTCATAATCCATTTTCATCTTATTATTTGAGTGTAATATTAAATACTGTTGCAAAGAAATCGAGTAATAAGATATTGGACAGTACAAGTGTGCTTATATTTTGAGTTCCAATCGTTACAACGCCCATTATGGGTATGTATGTATAGCCAAGGCCGTCATGAGGCACCATCCTGACGCTCTTATATATATATATATACATACATATATACACTTTCAGCTATCATATATATATATATACATGTTAGCCTGCCGTTTTTGAACTAGTTTTAATAATGAGCGGGTACTCCGAAATAGAGTAGTAAGCGTCGCTACAAGTGATGACGGTGGTGATTCTATCGACAACCGTCAAAGGAAAAACTGCACACGTGCTATTAGCTTGTAATTGTTTTTATTTCGTTAATTGTGTGTGATTTTACATGAAGTTGTGAAGAAATCCGATAATACGATATTAGGCAATACAAGTGTACTTTTATTTTTAAATAGTAGTTGGATAGTTACAGCCAAGACCGCTACTTTCACGTTTTACTATCATTTCACCCGTTGGAGGGTGTAAAAAAATTTATAAGTAGTGAAAGCACTACCTCAGTAGTCTATTCACCCTTTTTTTTAAGACACCCAAATTATAACTCGAAGAAATCAGACGCAGGCAAAATGTGCCAATCATTTGCTTTGCGCATGAGGAACGAAAAAGGGCATCGCTACGTCCGGATGCGAGGAAGATCTGCAACGAAAGGATAAAGACACACCGTACGTCTGGTTATACGATGATATAGAGGGGATGCGGGAATTAAATCGTGTATCCTGTGTACACTCTCCAGAGTGTATTCTACCGAGAGGCTGGCTACTTTTTGCCTGTGCTTTAGGCTGACGAGATTGGATTTAACAAAGTTGTGAACACCAAAAAGTCTTTTTGTATGTCTTTCCACTGAGTCCACACAAGTGAGGGGAAGTGGTTTGGCAGCACCTGACCAGATGTGACAGTAGTATTCCACACACGACCCGTCATGTACTTTGTATAAATAAAGAAGCTGTCCTAGCGTGAAGTACTGCCGCACATTTGTCAGGGCTCCGATTTTCCTTGCAGCTGCCTTAGCTTTGAAAACAATGAACCACCCAAAGATAAGGTTCAAAGATACCACAATAACTAAATCGGTCAGAGTTTTCCAAGGATACACTCCGAAAAGTTAGAGTCAGGGTAAAAGGGGCTCCTCTTGGTGGTGAAAAATCATGCTTGCGTTTTGGAGGTGTTAAATTTCATAAGATTGTCACTGTCCCATTCGGAGACTGCCTGAAGTGAGCAATAAACACGCTCTACCGTGACCTCTCTTTCTAACTCTAATTGATCCCGACTGGCCTTAGGACTGGGTTCATACGACTCCACAATTGTGCTGTCATAAATTCTCAGGAAATCCTTTAATTTCATAGACTAGAATAGAAGTTAATAAAAAATAACTTGTCCTCTATTTTTGATAAACAATTCAATATTCAAGTACACCATGGATTGTCATTGAAACCGAACCTTAAATCGTTTTATTATCTTTTTAACATAGAGGCAATGGTGACCTAATGATATGTACCATTTATTCAATACTGCCTCCTTAGCTTATCAAAATAGTTAGGAGGTAATTCAGTTATAATTGTTTTGCAATAAAATTTTCTAATTGCAATGCAACTTACAATAATCATTAACATGTTACGTATATTCGGAATCATTCTTCTTTACTCTTGTGTACAATATCTGAAGTTATTGTAAAGCTTTACAATATTTTGTAATAAAAAAAATATGTATATACATTTCAAAGTTGTACATTCTAAGTTTTTGTTACATAGATTATTTATGGTTTTAAAAAAATGGGTTTATATCATGTTAGTATAATATAATATTATTAATATTGCGATAGTATGAACACAACAACTTATAAAAGGGTAAAAGAAAAGATATTTTAAGATATATTAATCCATTTATTTAGTAAATTGTATATTATTTTTCTATCATTCTGTAATATAAACTACCCATTTAAGTGCTAGGTATTCAAATGTAAAGACCTCCTGTATATTAATTACATAAAATAAGCATAACTATCTGTCTGTTACGGTTCTAGATCCAATTAATGGACTTCCAAAGTCTATTACAAAGTATTACAAAAATTCAATATCTTTAAAATTCTTTTCGTGTGCGTAATAAGAGATAAAAATTTAAGTAAATATCCAAAAACAACATTTTAAACGTTAAAACCTTTTCTTTTCGATTTTTCTATTCGATCATAATGTCATCAAAATATCATAAGTGAGAAAATTTTGCTATGGAACCATTAGCGATTCGGCGTAACTTCGATAATAATAATAGTTTTTATTGTAAAAGCTCAAGCAACGAAACTTTATGCAAAGTTAAGTCAAACGAAAATGCTATATAAATTTTGATTAAATGAAATATTAAGGTGTAAATAAGAAAACTGTGAACATTATTTATACTACAGTTAGTGTCTCTTATATATTGTCTTAAAAACCAATAGTAAGATTTTCCATTTAAAGGAATAAGATTTAATATAGAGTCAGAAAAATTTGATCTTGTACCCACTTTTTATAACTCCACAATTTTATAACTGTAAATGCAGAGATATAAATTTTATACATTTTTACGACATCGGATGTGATAAAAATTTAATAAACTCGTTTGGAACTAATTAGCGTGTTAGCAGCCGTTTTAGCGTAAACAACATAATTTCTGTTATGTTCCATAAAAAAATAGCAGTTTTATAACAGGTTTCTAATATTTTTTAAACTTTTTACTACATTATTTATCTTAAAAAAATTAAAGGAAGCCCTAAGCCATTCTTTTTCTGCTATACCTTTAATCATTAAAAACCTAACTATGTATTTTATTAGTCACATAAACAAATAACTATCTTATTATTTCAAAACTAATTATGACGAAATATATTAAATCTGTAAATACATTAATGTTGTGGTTTTTGCACTTAGATTTATAGCTGTTTGAATATTTATTGGCAATCCATCGTCACGAAAGGTTTGGTTGACCGCAAAATAATTTATCATCTGATATGTATTCTAGTTGGCATTCCGGTGATTGTAAACGTTGTCTCGGAGACGGTTGGGTCAGGACATGGTAATATTAATAGGGCAGTATATATTATACCCGATTATTAGAGATTAGGATAACATTACCAGATTACTAGAGATTAGAGTATTAAGATTAATTTTCAATAATATCTAAGATATTTGTAACTACAAATTTTAATTAAATTATTATTTTTTAGTAAACTACGCGAATTATTGCATCACTATTTACTCGACATTTCAGTCATTTTACAGCATGTGTTAATGGATAGACGAGATGAATTTCTCTTTATTTGAAAACCTTAGTTTCATTCAAAAATAACATATGTTACTAATGAACATATATGTCAATAGTTGGCAAATATTATCATAAATTTTTTTGATTATAGAAATAATAATAAAAACTAGCAGAAAAGGATCTGGATACGCAATTTTGCTGATATTGAAACGCTATATTATATTATACCAATTTTATACGGAACACTTTATTCAAATAACCGAATTTGGCACTATAGTTTATGTAAAATACTGGGACGTAATATTTCGGAAATCAAGACATAATCCGCTGTCATGTGGAAAACTCTATTTATTTTAGTTTCTGTTTGTCTACATAATTTCGCGTAATTGATTTTCTATATATCATGAACATTCGTCGTCTTTGCTAAATGTAAATCGTAGCCTAATCTTATTTGGTGAAAGGAAAGGCTAAGGATACTTAACATAGCATGTCTCGGAATAATTACTATTATTAGTTATTCTGTAAACAAATGTCTATGGAGTTCTGTATTTAGTTGTGGGCGGGATGTCGGAACTATGTTTTTATAAACCGGAACAATATAATGAATTGTTAAAAAAAATAGACAAAAGGACTAAAATAAAAGTCATAAAGCTTTTGGCATTGATAAACTTTTGCAAATAAAGTGGGATACATAAAAACTCAAATAAAGATTACATCCATTTAGTTAATTTTTTATTGCTTATAATTAATTATTTCAAATAGCTCTAATTATGTTGGATGATCTTTCTATGTCAAAATTTTTTCTTTTTAACTTTAAAAATAAATGAACGAATTGTACAAACATCAACAGGAATTAAAAGATAAGATTATTATAATTAAGGTAATTTAATTAATATAATTTAATCTTGGAAAGTATATTGGTATTAATGCAGACAATAGAGTATTTTTTGCCGTGTAAATATATCCCAAGGTGCGGTATTTTGTATGGAACTTGTTTATTATTGTTCGCTTTATATATATATCGGATTTATTATAAATTCATTGCTTTTACAAAGAGACACGTCAGCCTCACTGACGTCACTTCTTTCAACACTTTCCGTTTTATTTTAAAACGAAACTCGTATTCTTCTGAATGGCCTTGTGTATTTCGAATTTCCGTACGAACTGAACTCGAGTATCGTCTAAATGTCGTATTTATATCAAAATTCAAACATAGTTCTATTCTCTTTTTAAGCAGTCTTTGTTTTCGTTTTACTTTTAACAATAATCATGAATAAGTTTTTGTAATAATTGATGAAGGCTACAAGTTATTGTTATATTGCTTCCATTATTGGTGATGATAGCGGCGACGTACATTATTTATTTTTTACCTTTATAAGAGAAACAAAGACACATACAAATGTTAGATATTAAAAAGTAAAACTGAAAATTACAATAAATATAGAAATACATACGTTTTATTCTTAATAACGCTTAAAGAATTTATATTTTCATTAAATTGAATTGAAAAGGGCGTAAGACTTACATTAATCATCATGAGAGACTTCGGCTGCATAAATAATAGCACCTTCAAACAAAATATGATGAAATAAGCAGTTAAATTATTTTAGCTGTCCTAACAGTTCTTAAAGGGTAGATTTATGAAGCAGGTTTCGTAAGGATGATGTTTATGTACTGGGCTAAATCGTATTTTGTATGCTATACAAATCTGCAGTTTTTATTAAGTAATATAGAATGTACGTATAGTCCGTTTATTATGACTCCGCCTTTATTCAACAACCGGTTATTATGACGTAATTACACTACGAAGTTTGGATCTCATTAAAAATTCTTTGTAAAAAGACGGATATAATGACTTCCTTTACAGTGACAAGTCGCCTATCATGACCAATTCTTAAAAAATAATGTCCGATCATAACGGTGAGTATCTCGTTTTTGTATCGAATCTCATTGACTAATTGTCATTTTAAAAGTCATGCATTGTTTGCAGTGATAGCCTTTAAAACATGTCATGTCAAGGTTGAATAGGTAACATGCAGATTCGAAAATGGACAATCAAACAAAACTCTCGCGAAGGAATTGAGCGTGCGTCAGTCGACTACCTCGATGGTTTTAAAAACAAAATTCACAGATTATTTACATAATAGTACGATATAGTGCATTCGTACCTGTACATGTATTGCGTGTATTTATTTAAAAATATTAATAGTCCTAAAAATAAAACATAATATGTTACACATTTTTACATAACGTTTGACTGTCGATTACAAAAAAAAAAGACCGAATGTTGCACCTCGAATTTTGGTTCATAGTTTTCAGTTTTAGTTTCTCATTTATTTATTCTATAAATAAAATGTACTATATTTTACTTAGTGTATATTTCTTTCTTTTGTTTTCAAATATAATAAACTAAAATATTGTATCCCTTTTCAAAAGAATTTTAAAAAGGAATGCGAAATTTGACACACTAAAACTTATATGGAGTAAAAAAGGACGAAGACGTTAAATTATATCAGAATTAGGTACATCAAATTACACATAACCAGGAACAATTACCATTAAACATTAAACGCATTACTGAGTCATTGACCAACAGCTGACGTCAGCTAGTAAAGATTAATCCACGTGTAGGTACTGAATCTCAAACAATGACATTTCGATTCTAATATTGAATTTGAAGTAATTAATTAATTAAGTTTATTTTTAAACGAATACACTTTACCGCTTCATCTGTACTCTTTAAAAACACGAGTGAATATAAAAATGTTTTAAAAAGTTTAATAGTCAAGTTTAAAATTTTTATAAATCTCTAAATAATACTAAAAATATATATAACTATTTGCTTTTATATGGATAAGATGAAAGTTTCTTATGGTATTTTTTTTCATTAGATCACTGGGAATTAATATTTTCTATAACCCTATCTATGTCGAGATTCCGTCGTATCAGAACTCTCGTTTTATTAACGAAATTTGTCATTAAATATCTGAATCAGTATGGGCGGACCATGTTTTAAGACCTATACCTGTTGTCTTGTTTATTTCATCTCCTCTTCATTATATCTTTATATCAGTAATCGCCACAGCATAAATAACAAAGTTGTTATTCCTTGTAAAACTAAGTTAAGGATTACAACAATATCAATGTTGTGTATGGATAATATCTGGGGAATTAAAATTTGAAAAATATAAAATATTCTAGTTTTTCAGATCCTTATATTGCATTTACAAATAAGACCACATTTTGCATTCAGGATTTATATTGTAGTTAACTTGGTTATAGTATCGACAGTAACGTCACTCCAATTACCATAAAGGACCCCAGACTCGACCATTTCTCGTACCTAAGTGGTTAGTTCAATTGAACATGTCTTCTGATGCATGCGAAAAAAACTTTCGAAACATAGTTTCAATGAATTTACCCGACTCTTTATTGAAGAATAGATATAGACAGAAAAACCTTAAAGAGAAAAAAGGGTTAGAAAACATAAAAGTACCCAATCTAAATTTGATGACATTTATTTCTAAAATCACTATCCAAACCAATATTACTTGTTCAGAAAATTTGTGAAACTAGAGAACTTTACAAAGAAAAATATTCTTAGCTTAAAGGAAACCTAATATTATGTTAATACTACATATCAAAAATGGGCCTTTTAGGGTTTTCAGGTTTAAGCTGTACTTATTGGACCAACAATACATTTACAGCGAGGTCTGGACAAAACTATCTACCGACCTTTCGATTTACGACCATTTTGTGACCCTTTACGATTATGTAAATTACTCTCATCTATATTTTTAGACGAAATCCTATAATGGAATCATTTTTATTTTATTCATTCTTAATATTTTTATAAATATTATGTTCCTATATTTTTATAAATTCTGAGTTTTAAGATTATTTCTTCAATAATTATAACTGTTATGTAAACGTAAAATTAGGTATTTTTATTGCTCTTTAAAAATGGACTTAGAAGTTGAGAATGAATAATCCTAACTTCAAAAGAGGGTATTTCGTCATTCTTAAAGTTAGTATGAATTGTTAAAGTTGCATCACTCTGCACTCAGCTGTGTCACGTTTATCTCCATTGAGAGAGTTTTGACTTTTGAAGTTAACAAACCCACAGCAGCTGTGCTTCAAAATGTAACTTTATATTTTGGGTGAATATAAATATTACAGTAATTTAAAATTTAGATTAAACTTCCTTTGAGTTTATAAAAAATTTATATCCTATAAGAGATTTTTTGAATTGTGAAAAAATCATATCTTACTTTTAATAATCTTGAGGTAGTAAGTACTTAAATTTTATTAAATTACTACATCTGGAATGGTTTGGATGTACGTCTAATAATGTTGAAAGGCTGTTTATTTGTGATAATCAGTATTGCTATTTATTGCCAATACAATGTCAATAAGTTGATTACATAAAATTTCTGTGATAAAGTTTTAAGTTACATTATTAAAGGCAGATATTTTGAAAGCGTAAGGCGTTATTGTGAAAGTATGACTGCTGCAGTGGAGTTAGCCCAAACAAGGGACAGGAAGAGCGTCTAAGGTTCCATCTAGTAACAGTTCAACAATTGAGCTGCACTTATTTTATTTATGGATATTTAGAACGTTCCCTCAGGAGTGAAGTATTTTGTGATCTATTACTCTTAGCCGATTACAGAAAAAAAATTTACACGCTTACATGGTCCCTTAAAAATTAATATCAGAAAGAGTTTTAATTTTCATTTTATCAGGATGAATAGAAAGTTGTGCAAAACAGCTTTTGTAATAAAGGATCTTTAATTTACTAATAACAGTTTAATAATAAAGGAATGTATGAATTCGTAGCACGCACGTGACTTATAAAATGGCGCCAAGGCTTTATTCCGTTGTATTATAATACATTTACATAAATATGAATATAATAATGGTCTATGAACTTGGAAAGTACAAAATTTCATTTTCTTCATCACATTCTGTATCATTTGAATGTAATACGTGAACACATGTTAATGTTCTAATATCTGATGAACTAGGTTCAGCAAGAAAAAATTAAATCACTCTCGTAAAAGAACAGGATCGGTCAATACTGTACTTCAAACAAGATATTTGTTTAAATATAACCTCAAGAAGCTTATTTAAAATTTTTTGAGCGATTTATTGTTGCGTCACACTTTAGTTGCAGTTGGAAAATTGGAAAAAATATTAACAATCAGAAAAACTCCGCAAAGGTGAAAACGAAGTTATAAATGCAAACATTTATACGACGTATTAATACAATAAATATTTTCAAATAATTTTCTTTATTTAGCCAAAACATTAAAGTTTAATATGTCATAATTTAAATAAAGTGGCAACAGTTTTCACTTAGTTCACTTTCACATAACATTAATATTATCAAGGAATTATATACATGACATTTTTTTCCTTATTATTTTAACTATTTCAAATACAAATATTGTAATTTACACACACATATATATATATATCGTACAGTTGGTCAGTTATACATTTTATTATATAGATAAACAATGAAATACTAATATCATAAAATATATTTTATTCTTGATTACTTCGTTATTGCGTTAAAAAATGCGTTTTTACTTTAAAACATGAAATATTTTGGAAGAGGAAACTTTAATGAAATGTCACTAGGAACATAATTGAACCGCTTGCTCGCAGATTAATGTGACGGGATAAACAATTAATTAATACACGATGCTCTCTAATCTGACTGATTTACATTCGACTAAGTATCTTAATTACTAACATTATATTCTACTTAGTCATTTAATAATTTATAATTTAATATTAACAGAATTGTGCAACTATGTTAAAAAATAAAACGTGTTTGCATTTTAAATAAGTTGAAATAAATTTGTTACAAGTTCGTCAAAGGTCAAAAGAACATGAGACATGACGAGCTATTTGCTGCGGAATACAGTGAAAAATTATTTTGCTCCTACATGCACTGGCATAACGCATAAGTGTACAACTACTATTATGATTAATCAAAAATATATAGAATCCCCAATCCTATAAAACGTAATCTTTAGTGATTTTTTAATAACATATATAATCGCACAATATTCACAAGAATAAAGTAAGGACATCTGTTAAACAACAATAAGTTTATGTACATATATACAATGATGTTAAGCTACTTATTTCTAAACATGTGTAGGCACGTTTATTATACTAACCACGTCCAAAGCCCTCGATAGGCAATAAAAAGCTCTCGGTACTAATATCTTTAGAGTCTAGATTAGTTTCTTTCACATCAGTCTCGCAGCACTTAGGGAAGGGCGGTACATTATCAGGTTTGAACACCAGACATTTGCTGTAGTTCTCTTTGGTGCGCTCGTTGTTGTTCGCGAGACGCGAACGCCGGTCTCAGAGATTAGACCCATTGTTCAATAGACGGATGCTGCTGTCGCGACCCACACTAGTCCTGGTCATAAATTATTTCTTAATTATTCGTTTTAATACTAAAAGTAATAAAACAGAAGTAGTTTGTAAGATAGAAATCATTGTCTAAATTAATTCCATATTCTATTATTATAAGTCACTCAAGCCAACGTATTTTGATCACCGATGTGTTACTTTTGTACTATTTTTATTAATTCTGTGTTTTTATGATGATTCATAAGACCAAAGTAGTAATTATAAATCTTGACTTACGTTCGCGGTACCATACTAATATTCGTCTTCCTGCTTGAATGTAACCGTCGAGATGTGGACAAAGAAAGGGAGCCGCGTTGACCGTGAACTGGGCTGCTGCGACACAGCAAATACCTTAACAGATAAGAAACGCATTCTTTATCAGAATAATTTCTTTCGAAAATAAAAATAGACCGTTATAAAGTAAATAGATTGAGTTTAAATTTCTTAAAAAAAAAATCATCTGTTACGTCAATAGGCAAATATAGTATAGTATATATATATTTTTGTATTTTATTTAGATATCAACTAACCTATTAAAATGCTTCCTAAATATACCACTGGTGCAATATAAAGCGATAGGATTCACGCAACTGTTGAGGAAAGAAAAACAAAAGCCGACAATACGCAAGCTGTGCCACCACATGTTGTAGTCGTCTTGTGCTGTTGGGCTGTAAAATTTTAAAAAGAAAATAAACTATATTTACTCAATAGCTATTCTCGATTTTTAATTTTAAGATAACACAAAACTAATCTTAAAAGTTAATAAAAAAATAATATGTTATAAACTATCTTTTATTAAAATTCAAGATGGTATCAGTCGGATATGACCTGACTGGACAGTTTTCTCACCAATAATAGAACCACATAAGGAAAACGTGCGACGGTAGGAAACAAACGGCGAAAACGAGCACAAACGCCAATACTGTCAGCGCTACTTTCCTTCTCGCCCGCATCTGAAAAGGTCTTTGCATTAATAAGGTATAAAAATAGCCCACTGAATTTTTAGCAACAACAAACAAACATGGATTTCTTTTCTTTCATATCGTGTATTATATAAATAATTAGATCTTAAATATGTATCATCGATTCACATCTCGTCTGCCCATGATCACGGTTGCCGCGACGTAACGTAAACGTCGGGAGAATGTAGTTTTTAAAACTAATAAAAGACGCGTAGTAATCAGAAAAATATAAGTTTCATTTATATGTACTATTGAGTTTTTGAATTACTGTATGATGAAATTTTCATAAAAACTGCACGCTTCATAAATAGGTATGGTGGTAAAACTTTGTCTTTTTTTTTGTTATTTTCATAACATGGCTGCTCCTGTTATCAACACAATTTTAAAATTTTCATGCTGAATAAACTTCTAACGAAAACGGTTTATGTTAAGTAGTTTAAAATATAAACTTGTCATCGTATGTATGAAGGTAAAACTGTATAAAATTTGTAAGGTTATGTTTATAAAATAATGATATCCGAGGGAAAATTAATGTCAATAATTTATATTTAAAATAATATTATTGTCATCAAAACTTATTTGTAAGACCATTCAAACATTGTAAATAACTAATTCGATTTTGTTTATAAAAAGGAGAATTATTGTAATTTTAGTCTCTGGCAAAATGGTCGGAAAAAAAGTGAAATGAAGAAAAGAAATGTCAGAGAAAAAGATAGGGGAGTTCGAAGAGTTTTTAAATAAGGATCGAAAACAGTCGGTGGACATGCCTGAAAAAGAATTATAATAAATCGAGATTGTAACCTTAGTTGTGTTGGGTTTCATTTGTACCCCATACTGAAAGCCTCTTTACTACAGATTTATGCTATTTATATTATTATATTCCATCCTACTAGAATATGAGAACTATAGAAGTGATTACGTTCACTCACATCATAGTTTACGTGTCTGCAAAATTTTCTAAAATCCTTCAGTAATGAAATTTACGAACGCTTCATTAATATACATCAAAACTTTTACAACTTTAATATAATGTTAAACACTAAAAACATATTATATTTTATATTTAATAGGAAAATGTTACCATATTCTTTATTTTTTATTTATCACAAAGACAAATATATTAAATAAAAGATAGGTAGGAGAGTATAATTTCATCTCCGCAGATTCTTGAAGTCCTTGAAGGATTTAACCAGAATTGTAATGAATCCTTTCTTAAATCAAATAACAAGTAGGACGGTTATCAGGATATAGGCCGTTACTTGATACATCAAAGTCGATCCCAAAACAGAAATCCTTAAATTGGTTATATAACTGTAGAAACTGGTTGCTTATGAGGCTTGTCTTTGAATACCCAGTGAGTAACATTCATTATTAAATCAAGATCACACAAAATCTTAATTAAGTCGCATCATAAATTCTGAGAATAATTAATGATATTGATAAATACATTTTCCCTTGTTACAGGTATCATGCGGTTAGTGCACATTAATATTCATCTAATATATAAAATGCTAACCTTTGTGAAGTTGTTAGGTGTTTGTTGCTTTTTCATATAAAATGCTGACCTGATTTTGATGAAATAATTGTATAAAAAACATTTTGGCTATAATTGCTCCCTTTATTGTGTATGTAGGTACTATAAAGTCAAATGATACTGATGTTAGCAGGCGCTGACAGTCATCATATCTAATAAAGTGCACATAATTGATTTCTCTTTGAAAAGGATAATAATGACAACGCGAATGAAGTCGGCACCAATGGCTAGCGATTAAATATTTTAAAGAATAATTTTCTATACAAACCTGTCTTTGGGTTCCTTGCATTTCTCCAGGCACGTTTTGTGTGCTTAACACGAGATGGCGCGCCATAAGAACATAGAATAGTGCAATCACAGCAAGAGGAACGGAGTAGTATACGAGGAATCTTATGAGGACCATTGTGCGAGCATATGACTCCCCCCACTCTTGAGGATATGGGTAGCATACCAAAAACTGTTGAAATTATTTTACTACGATAATTTTTGAACGAATTAATTACTAGAATGAAGTTTAAAGATTTTAAAAAGCAATACATAATAGATATATAGTGTACAACGTTTGAAAAGGGTGCCACTTTATAACAAATAACTACAAAGCTGAAGAATATTTTCAAATTGTTTACTTCAAACTTTAGATGTATAGGAGTTTAAAAGTTTTAAAGAGAAATACGTTAAAAGATAATATAAATATATACATATATTAATAATAACTCATTAATACTTGAAATATTCTTGCTATTTTATTCTACTGAAATATAATACTGAATTTTAAGAAATTACTCCGGTCAGATTGAAAAAACACTGTAAAAAGGGCTGTTTTAGATAACTGTCGAAAAAACTCTCTAAATAAAAAACCGTGTCTGTAAATTTTATGACTTATAGTTCAGTATTTTCTAACGCAATCTGAGTTTTCGTACAACGTTAGTTAACATACCTGAGTTGTAGGATTTACTACGAAAGCTCGCAAATAGGAACCAAAGTAAGCTGGAGTGGCGAGTGCTGCTGCCAATATCCATATCCCGATAGCTGTGGCAACCGTCAAACGTGTAGCCCTCTTACTACCACCTGACAAAGGAACAGATCCAATTAACATCAAAATAAAGTAATAAGGGAATTATTATAGATATCAAACATCGCCTCATGACAGTCAGATTTCGTCTGCCCGAGATCACGGTTGCTGCAAAGTTACCGAAACATCGGGAGTATACAGTTTTTAAAAATAATAAAAAAACACGTAGTAATCCGAAACTATTAGTTTCATTTAAATGAATACTCGTGAAAGTGTTAGATCTCATTATCGTCTCATTAGCCATATATTACTGCACAAAATTTTAGAGTATGAGATTTTTTTATCAGTATTTAAATAACTCGGTTTGGCTTTCGACTAGACACGAACAAAATATTATTATTATCTACTATTCGAAGACCTTTTCATGTAATACGTAAAAAATACCTTGTTCTCTTAGGTACTTATTTTGGTATCATCTAAAAAATATCATTAATGCTTGTTTTGACAGCATCTAAAGGGTTTTTCAATAAGGACGGGTAGATTTTGGAACGAAATCAAACAATCTGTGTGTGAAGCTTTAACATTTTTTTTTTATTTAAAAGGTCCATATATCTCATTAAGTGTGAAAGATGACATCATTCAAATGACCATTTCGGTTTCTCACAGTGGCACGGGTCCGAGTGGCCCAATTTTCAATTACTCTACCGCATAGATCTGGCTGAATTTGAGTGACGGCTTGTGTTATGTTCACCTGTAGCAAACGAAATCACCGACCCAAAATCCGCACCAAACGGTAACTTTTTGAGGATGGTCCTAGTAAACCTTGTGTGGGTTTGTTTCGTCCCATATGCGGCAATTTTGTTTGCAAAGCCATTCATCCAAAAATGTTCCTAGTCGGTAAAGATCATTTTTGGCCAAAATGTGGAACCTTTTCCAAACTATTTGAAGTCTAGTCAGCGAACAAACGGCCTTGTCTGTGGTCTTGAACTTTGATCTTTTGGGTCAGCTAAATCTTAGACGGGTGTAACCCTAAGCGTCACAGCAAACTTCGCCAAGTTGAATTTTGAGAAAGACCGTGTCGAAGAAAGAGAGAACATTTCGATTAATCGACTGTCTCGGGTTCTGCTGTACACTTTGATGGGCTGCGGCGATGTTCTGGGCTGATCTTGCGTTTCTTGAGCGTACGGGTGTGGGCAGATCGATTACCGAATCGGGCGTTTCAAATTTGGCCACCAAACGTCGAAGAGTCGATTGTGAACGGCCACCACGTCTACCGTAAATTTGATAATAAAGTTTTATCATTTGTATGAGCTGTTTAATCGTGTAACCTGCCATGGTGATTTGGCATAAATAACTGAATAATAAACAAAAGACTTGACAAACGTCATCAAGACAAAATGGCCGTCACGGACCGCCAAAATCTACCCGCCCTTATTGGAAAACCCTTTATATGTATTGTTTATAATATTTTCGTACATCATATTGTATCTTTATCTGAAATATTCTAAGTAAAAAACTTACTATACATAAATTACAAAGAATTTTATGAAGTTTTTATAAATTTAATAATTTTAAGTAAAATGCTATAGACCAATAACGCTCAGATTTGCAAAATTTTTAGATATAACAAACAATTAAATATATGTTTTCAGAATAATTTTCAATGATATTTATTTTTAAAGATGAGTTAATTTAATTGTACAAATACAGAAACTTAACGTCCTCTTTGAGATTTCTCGGTTAGACAATAATAATTCTAAGATAAATTTAGGAAACACTGAGCTGAAGCTAAGATATTTATAGGGTTACTGTATTTGGAATCAAGAAAGTTGTTTTTAGATAAAGCTAATATTGTAACAAAACTCCATTGCATCAATTTCCTTTAAATGGAATTTATATTCTATTTTCATTTATAAATAGTAACTTACTGAAAATAATCTTTTTATTGAATCTATTATAAGGCAAATACCTTAAATTTCTAAATACGTAAGTACGTGTAGGGTAGTATAGTCAAAAAATATTTTTTAATCAAATATTTTAAAAACTTTTTTACTAAAAAATAGAATTAGATATTTTTATTAAATACAATATTCTTCCTTTACATCCATATATTTTATACTGTAAATAATATATTGTAGATATATGAGGGTAGGTCATGGACGAACCACACACATACGAAACTAAGCAGTTGTCAAACGAGATCAGGACTCTCTTTTCGTTCGTAACGCGCGTCGAGTTTGTGTGATAGGTTAATCGATCGTGGATTTTAGAAGTGCGTTTCAAATTTTTCGTTTGTGTTGTACACAGATTTAGTTTCAGGACAAATTTAAATAAAGACAGTTGAAATTTATGTCCAGAAATTTTAATTGTTTTTGTTTTTGTGCAAGTCAAGTAATTTAATAGTGAAATTGTTTGGAAAATTATTGAAAAAAAAATATATATTTTTGATCTTATTTCTAAGAATATATTACATAAAATATGTGCTTTAAGCAAATGACAGAACGATTTTATACTGATATTAGAGGGTTAACAACCCACAACTTATACCCTATATTTTATGGTGAGTGGTGACCGCTTAACATTAGCACGATAGCAGGTTTAGTCAAAACTGACGTACCTAAGGAAAAAAATGAAAATTATGCACTTGTCCGTAAAAAGGTTATAAGAAAATGATTTCACTTAATTTGACATTCAGTTTTGACTACACACTGTTTCTTAATATCGTATGTAATTAGAAAATTTAGTTCTCTACTCTTAAATTAATGTTTCGGGTTATAAATTCCCTCCATCATCCATCCTTTAGATAATAACTTACAAAGTCGAAGTGTACTTCGGATTTTATATTAATTTATTTTAGTAACATAAGATAAAATTTTCTGAAAGCTTTTTAATAAATTCAGCTCTTTACATAATGTGTTAGCTGCATTTCCGACATTTTTAAGTTAATCTTGAACACAATTTAAGTGTACATCAAGTACAGATGAAGCAGAATTCACAGTATAAAAATAAAATTTGTTTCTTAAAAAAAACAATTGTATTCATATATTGGAATCAGCGAGAGTTTAAAAACGTTCCAGATCCAAATAATAATAATAGTTATCCATAATTTTATTAAAACATTCACTTTATAACAAAAAAAACATAAATAATGTTTATAGAATCCTATTTACTTCTTTTGAAGTGTGATATTTAAAACACTTTCAGTCAATCATGATATTGAATTTTGCTCCACAACATTATCTAATCTTGCACCTATCTACTTATGTACATCAACTGGTATATTTAGTTATGAAATTTTATTACTAAGCTCATTTATTTTCTAAATTATAGGGAACATTAAAGTTTAGTTGGGGTCTCATGTTCTAAACTAAATTGTTTTATTTTTCTAATTCAACAGTATTCGAATATGATAAGGAAATATAACGGATATTTTAATAGCTTTTGTGACAATGCAAGTTGGTAACTATTTATTGATTGGTAATTCCTCTTTCTCTATTTTTGTTCGCTATAAACGTGAGCCACTACGTATATAATAGATGTAGTTTAATAAATATTAATGCAAATTGATAGATTTTATAAATTCACATAAACATATGCCTAAAAAAAAATTTGCCTTAAACACTTTCTACGTTATCACCCTTTAACACTTTCTTGTTATTAACTTAATAAATACGAGTACTTATTAAGAACATGTAGTTATTTATTTAAAATATTAACACAACTAAGTTCATAAAAGCTTTTTAATGAAGATGTTTGGGATACTACAACTCTAATCTGATCATTCCTGAGAGGGATTCCATACCGTTGCTTGGCTAGTGCGGACTATTCGAGAATTCGTTTATTCCCGGTCTTATGTGTGTAATTCGTTTGTCTCGGACAAGCTACGATCATTAATAGAGTTAAATCTCACACTAAGCAAGAATGAAACCTCTGAAGAGCCCGTTTTCAGGCTATTTCCCTTTTTGTCCTTTTTAGGAAAGAGTACAAGTATTTTCTTATAAAAAATAATTGACCCGAGCATATTAAAAAAAATTGGTATTTGTTGGAGCTTTCTGCTTGATTAGAAATTATGGAGTATGGCAGGCAGCACTCTTATTTGTTCAAAAGATTGGATATGAAAGATTTACCACTTCTCGACAACAGGTTGGTGCGGTAAAATTCATAAAAATGTATGATTAGACTTTAGTTTACATAGCCACATATATTTATGTTTACAAATACAATTACAAATAATAAAAATAATATAGAACAAATATAGCAAGATAACAGAATATCCTAAATTTGTTCTTCCAGTATCAAGTTTGTCTATTTTCAATTGCCAAATTAATTGTTGAGGTGTGTCGTCAGAGATTTTCTAAAGACAAAGTCATTTCACAGAGCTTAAAGTATTTTTATTGAACAATTTCATTCAATATTTCGCAAGTCACCACATACTTAATAAGATGAATAAAAAATTTATTGGTTTTATACATATTCTTAACACTGCATGATAAAATATAAATAGCTTTATTTTATTTTATTTTACATGTGTTTAATCATATGCTTAGTTCACATTTATCGATATGAACAAACTGAAACTGAATCATTTCTTTATACCGAGCACTTTCATATATTCTACTTTGATAATTTCATAGGAATAAATTTTTCAGGAAAATTATGCTTTAATTGAAAATTATATTTATCTTACTTAAAGAAGTTGAAATTTATTTGTAAGATTAATGCAATAACATGAGTCATGGTTGAAATAAAATTATACAACTGGTGAGTCATTTTAGGATTTATATTGCGAATACTGTATCAAATTACCCAAGTTAATGGGTAATTTATCTACATGTGCTTCCGTCGTGGAGATATGGTATTGTTAGTGTAATGGTGTGAATTTTGTATTGCAATTTTAAAGCAATATTTTATCCACTTATTCTGTGTATTCATATATTTTGCGTATTGAAATCTTACTTCAATATTTATCATCAATAGCAGTAAAAACACGCTAATTATAAACTTATTTTCTTTAATCATTTAACAGAAATCGTTTCACAATTCAGTTTGCTTCTGTCAGAAATAAATGGATATTATTCTGACGTAAATCATTAAATTTTTATATATGTTTAATTTGTAAACGTCTGTACCCTTTGCATGGTACAAATATCTTAAGAGTTGCTCTTGTAACACATTTATACTATTAATTTAAAAGAAATCTCAAAAAAAAAAATATTCTATCATATATGATAGATGGTGTAAAATAAAGTTTTCAAAATCCGTGTTTTCCAATATGTTTGCATATAATAACAATATCAGTTATTTGACTTTTTTTACATTTATTGAGATCTTTTTTATCAAATTTTAAAGTCCACAATTTTTTTTGTTCCATCCGTCCACAGTTTTATATAAACCAATTCAAAGATAATTATTACAAAAAATATTTTATTATATATTGTATAAATGTGCATAATAAATGTAGTTACAGCCCTTCCATAGACTTGTTGTGTAACGGTATATTATTGACACTTCGCATGGTATTGCGATATTTCTCATAAATTCCGACTCATAAATTTAAAGAGAATTAACGCTGGTTTTGTAACTAGCGATTCAAATGGTTCCTTTATAGGTTTAATAAAACTTAATTACTACGGAATTTTATTTTATGTAAATAAATTATTTATATTTAAACAATATTTTTTCTTTGAATTTTTGTGATGTGAAATAATGTTTGTGAAGGTTTATCTCGATCGCATTAACTATTATGGCTTGAAATTTTCTGCACAGCCTTTTGGCAGAAGAGCTCCCTGGCTCTTAGCCAAAATAGTAGAGAAAAACTTCTATAAGTCTTCAAAGCCTTATCTTTATAAACTTTATAGGATATTAGCTCATAGAGCAAGGACAAAAGCTACTTCTTTCTCTTTTCATCCAAAACTAACGCATACATTACATTAATCACAGACTACCTGGTTTACCTTACTGTGGCTTCTCTATCACAAAGGCCTGCGTTACTAATAAATAGGTACTATAAACTATGAGCAGTTTTGATATGAACAAAGTCAGTTTACCCGGATGGTATTTCAGCCATGCTGCCAAAAACATATACCTAAGTACTTCCGCTTTATTATTTAAGTACTTCCGCTTAACAATTGTGTGTATTTATGTTTGAGTTAATGAATTTGGCTTTCATATTTTCTATTTGAATTTTAATTAAAATTTAATTAAAAATAATTCACATTTATTGTGTTAGTTATAAATCTCTCAATTACTAAAGACTTAGTGCCGGAATTATTTAATTAATAAATTGAATTCAGTTAAAACCAGAATTTAATAATGTATTGAAAATATATTAAATGTTTTAAATATAATTGTTTATACAATCTGATTCAATGCCTCCAAGCAGGAATTAACATTAATTATAAAACATTTATCTCACAGCCCCTTTTGTTTAAAACGTGGATGTTTAAAACATTTTAAACTTTAAATAATTAATAATTTCTGTGAAATTAGTTTTTATTTACCTTAATAATAATGACGAGAGCTCAATAAATGCACATCACATGCTTTGAGTAAATTACCCAAAAACATCTTACGGTGTTTAATTAAACAACAAAAGAATAATGAAGAGTAATTCGTTGGTATTGAAAAGTGAATATTATACGAGAACTATCATCTTCTTGAATAGACTAGAGGTAACCGGTCTAATTTTATCCTAAGAGAAAGTTGATAGAAAGATATATTGTTTAGCTTGTTTATTATAGGAGGTACGGTCAGAATAAAAAATTTTGCAGTTACTCGAACGTTCTGGGGAGCTATTGGACTGTAAAGATTATATTCTTAAAGTCAAGAACAGTTTTTTTCAATTTCTCTATTCTAGTGGAGGGAGATTTTGCGATCACTTTAAAAATTGAAAAAGGAAATGATTGCATAGAAACACTCGAGTGCGTCAGTCATTTACAGGGTGTACTTGCATTATATTTCTAATTACTATTGGATATTAATCTGACGGCAAATTGTAACATTGACAACAAATTGACGACAAAAAAGTAACAACCAAACGAAAAACATATATTGAAAAAAAAGTTATTTGAGCTTGACACACATTCAAAAAGGGTGCACCACCCTAAAAACCGTCTTATTAAAGATATTCTATGATTTGGACGTGACACAAACTAATAAAAGACTTTGTACGTGTAAGAAAGGTAATCTTGAGATACTCCAGCGCGTCAGATTTTTATGCAGTAATGTGAAATTGAAGTCATAGTCCTCCTGAAGAATAATCTGACAATTATACGGAGGGATGTCGCTAGTCTGACCATTTTGAAGGAGATACAGAAACTATATATCCCCATTTAACAGTAACCCTATTACCGTAATTATTGATGGACGGTCACAGAAATACACAGAATAACCAGAATTAGGTAGTCTCCGAAATTTATTCTCCGCTCTCTGGACTTAATATAATTTCAAAAACAATCCAATGGGATACCGATTATTTTTTAAAAAGGATAATATTACAAAGTAGTCTATGAACAACAATGCAGGCTCATATTAATTGGATTGTAATTTCATAAAATAAATAGTTATTTTAATCATTATCACGTACGCCGTACATTTTATTGAAGTTGATTGAGATAAATCCTTTTATATTTTAATTATAATATGTTTTATACAAAACGATTCGTCATAATACGATAACGAAACAAATCCAAAAAAAGAAGAAAAACACTGCAAAACCAATTTTCTTCATTATAAATATAATTTCCAAGTTCGTATTTGAAATAGAATATCTCGCCATGAATACTAATAAGGTGTTTCTAAAATACTGATCGAAATACGAGTTATTTAATTTAACTCTAAGAATTATACTCAACTGATTGATTACAATACAAATACTGACTTATAATTAAAACATATTAATTATCATTAAACAGTCGTGATAGATATATCAATTAATATTTGTTATTTATTGATAACTAAAACAAACATTAATAAAAAATCTACACTTTTTAAGTATACACGCTTCAACTATAATTATATATTTTAACCATTTTGAAAACTAGACACTAAAACTAATATTTTTTGAAAAACCACATTCTCCCGACGTTTCGGTTACTTTGCAGCAACCGTGATCACTGGCGGACGAGATGTCTAAAATAATAAAATACGCGTAGTATAATCCGAAAAATATTATTTTTATTTAAATGTATACTCGCGCAATTTTTAGATCTCATTATATTGAAAATTATTTGACAAATGATAAGAATATAGCTGAAATCATATAGAGTCAAAATTATTGATTTGCCATCCTCACTGATATGTCATCGATTAACTTGATTAATGAGGCCATACTATGATTATGATTAAGTTTGAATCCGGATTAGACTTCAAAGGAAATTCTTGTAAAGAAATATGTAATATTAGAGGTTTAACGGAATATTATTTGCCTATTACCTAGGCTTTGGTCACAAAAATAGCCTTTATATAGGTAAAGATCAAATAAATAAAAGTAAGTGTAATATAGAAATAATATTTACTGTAGGATTGATCGTATTAGGGCTGATAAAGTCAATATGAACGTCGTCAATACTAAGGATATTAAGAAGTTAAGTTTTTATATCAATAGACGTGTGAGGGTATGAGCTTCAAATCCCACAATTTTTTTCTCTTGTATCTTTCAACTTATTTGTGACATTTTTTACGTTTTTTATATTTTTTTATGCATGAAGGTGGAAGCATTTTCATATTATTTAGATACACATCTCAATTTATATATTTACATTTTCCCAGTTTCAAATTCTTTTAATCAAGTGTCTACAAAAGAGAATAAAGGTGTTTAAACTAGAAGCTTTCAAATGCCCTTTTTGTAATGAAGGTGTTTCAAATGCTAATTACGTTTGATGAGAACACGAATCATTCTAGAAGGACATCTGTTATCCTGGTAAGTTTGTTAACTTCATGTTTTTAGCCTCAAAACCATGTTTAATCTTGTTTGTTTTTGAACTAGAATTATAATAAAACTAGAAGTATTTGTATTTGATTCTTTGGAACTTAATTTTGGACCGCTTGGGTTAAAATGTCTTAACCAAACCAAAGGTCCTCGCCCTCACTGTCCTGTTCCTGGGCAGATAAAATCCAGTTTTACTCAAATAGTCGGTCTATCGTTGTACAGGGTGTTTAACATTACATTTATCTATTCTTACACAACTCAGCTCGTTCGATCGTTTAGAAACATAACCCGTCGCATTTCGACTTCATCAGCTTATTTTGTGAGCGATTTCTGTCACTTTATAAAAAAACAAATATATATATATATATATATATATGTATATATATATATATGTCTATATATATTGCTTTTATTATAAAAATGTACATAAAGTAGTTTTTTTATATTTTTAATTATCAAAAAATAGGTGTAATGACAAATAAAACAAATCGTTTTAATGTAAAGGAACAGGGTGTTTTCAAAATATTTTTAAAATGATCCTCTTCTCAGTCTCTAATTGGAAAGGGATACACTTAAGGTACCTTACTGATAAAGAAATAAGCAATATATATTTTAAAAGTTTAAAAATGTTTTAAGAAATAAATACCTTTTATAAATTTATCACAACTTGTTAAAAACAACTCCTTAATCACTGTCAACTTGCTCTAAGGATAGCAGTACTTTGAAATCTGTTTTAAAAATTCTCGCTGAGGCTTTCACATTTACTAAGTTTATCTTCACCTGAATTGATAAAATTAATGACCAATACTCTTTAACTTCCTTGTTAAGTAATGAAGTGAAATAGGATATAAATTTTATTATTCAAAAGCTTAATTTTAATATTTTTAAAATTTCATTTTTTTTTCAAACCAACTTTATAGTATACTAAAACAAAAGATAGATGAAGTGTAGCTGGAAATAGCAAATACACGAGAAACAAGAGTAAAAGATAAAAACAAGTGAATTCTATTAGTGTATTAAAACGTTCGGGTGGTGTTAAAAGCATTCGCCGATAAAATTAAAATAGATATTTCCAGGCCATTATCAATTTAGTAGCTCCAGAACTGACACTTAGAAACATAATAAAATTCCATAGTTATAAAAACTTTTTATGAAAAAATAATGACTAATTTTACTGTGACTCTCTTATGATTTAAGTATTCAATAAATGTTGATATTGTTAAAGAAATTATATAGCATTATTTTTTTATTGTTAGTCCTCCTTCCTGAATTTGAAGCAAACATGAAATATTCATATCCTGAAATCACTAGATATTTTCAAATTTACTTTTATAAAGAACTTTATGCACTTAAAATTATGTTTTACTTAAAATGCCCTGTTTGATATCGTGATAATAACGTTGCAATGTCATTTTGAGATCAACGAGATTTTTTATTAATTTTTATTTAATTTGTCCCTGAGACTAAAGTAATTCGTTGCTAACAAAACAAGTTTGAAATTTTTCGAAATTTTGTACGTGAATAGTTTTTAGAATATTCATATAACAAAGATTGTGTACAGAGAAGGGAAGGAATATTGAAATGAATAAAATTGTAATAATCGTAAAGAAATTTACCGTTTTCTTTACCTGAAATATTGGATCCTTCCTGTGACCTTTAGTCCTTAATAAGAAGATGAAACAGAAATAACTATTTGTCTACCAGTCTATGGCACGTTTCTTGACGCCCATGCTGTTTCGGTTTCCGAAAATTGAAAGAATAAATAGTGAAATGATATCTTAAGAAACTTGTAAAGGCTCTAAAAATAAGTTTGTTTTACTTTTTAGAGTAATAAAATACTTATGAAGGCTTCTTTTATTATGACTTTTATAAAATATTTTACTTTAAATATCCCTAAGATTTTCTCAGAAAGAAAATTTTATTTTTCTAATATTGAGAATTCGTATAGATTTTAATAAAAAGAAATGTATATCTAGTAAATTAACTATCAAAAAAATATATATATATATATATACATATTTTTTAAATAGACTACAAGTGCAAGTATTGATCTTTACTACAACAATCATCATCATCATCATCATCAGCCTATAGGAGCCCACTACTGAGCAAAGGCAAATTTCTCCGCGTGCGAAGAGTCGCAAATTTAGAACATTAATCACCACGCTTGCTCAAGACGGGTTGGCAATTTCAATCTTATAATATGAAATTATAACACTAGGTTTCCACACAATTTTTTCCTTCGCCGTCTGTCAATGGTGTCTAAATACTCTTAGAAAGTACATATGAAAAGATCACATTGGTACTTGCCGGCTTTCGAACCCGCGCCCTCACGTGTGAGCGACGGGCCTTTAACCTCCAGGCCACCACGACTTTACTACAACTAGAGCAATATATTTTTTTATAAGTTTATTTTATTTTGCCTAATTAACTTCATTGACTCTGGATAACGGTTTCACATGAAGCATACTAACTAACCTTAATTGAATTAACCACAGTTTCTTTGTTTGTGTTTTTTATTAATAAATAATCACGTAGAAACTACCTAACGAGATGTTGCACCTATATAGCTATAGTACTGGTCATAAAGATAAAATAGTTTATACATTACTTAGTAAAAACTAAAGTACTGAAACTATTCTTTATATTAAAGGTCATTTGAAATTAAAACCTACATAACCATACTTACAAAAGTTATTTTGAAACTCGTTTTGGGAAAGCCAAAGCTTACTCGTTTAGGAAGTTATCAACGTGGTTTGGGTCTGTTAAGAAAGTTTTAAAGGAAACGTTCAAGTTTGTAATATAAACTATATAAATAGTACACAATCATTAACGACAGTGTCTAGAAGTGAACATTATAAGTTTGTGAATATTTTTTAAACGAATGACATAGGGTGCATACTAGTCAGTCGTGATATGATATTTTACCACTAAACGGTGTTGCTTCGGCTATGGTCGATAAATTCCTAATATGTCGCGTAATATTATTTTTAATTATTGGACATCTTATTAGTTATAACTATATTAGTAATAAGTTATTTATACGACATACATAATACTGGAAATAAATTATAGTGTTTTATTTCTTAAATTATATCGAGTAATTAATTCCATTTTTGTGTGTACTTTTTTTAAGTTTAAAGTTTATATTATTCACTTTGAACTGTGTGGCCTCTAATTTTGAAAATGGATGTTTTGTTTTGTGATTGTGCGAGTAATTCCCGTTATTTCGTTTTCCCTTCTACGACACATATTCAAAAATCAAAAGGTTAAATGATTTTTACGAAGCCAGAATCTATTTGACTAACAAAACATAAATTGTATTTTCTTTAACAATATTTATTATTGCAATCTATTATTTGATACCCAGTGCTCTATTATTATTCAATACTGATTTTTGGTATAGGATGAATTAATTAGAAGTCCCATTCTTTTTTAATTACGTATTTCTAATAAATCTTATGTTATTTTACAGTTTAAAAATATATTACCGCCACTTAAATCCTTATAATCATATTTCAAACATTTGAGTGATTCTAAGTGGAATAATCAAAATATACTTCATTAAAATATGAAGCTACCACAACTTAAGTAAGCGCTACCTATAAAAAAGTTGTTTATTTTTTGTTTTGCTTGTTTTTTAAATTCCTCTGTTGTAACAATTTATAATCCAAAATAATCGATAAAAGTTGTTAGAGCATTTTGTTGTTTTTCGACACTTTTAAAAGTTAAACCACTTATTTGTTATTAATTTAAAAACCACTGAAATAGTGAAAACAAAAAAGTTTTATTGACTCTGTCATTGCTCGGTTCAGTCCATTTTCAATATAAATAAATTTAAAAAAGCTGGCATCCAGGCCTCCAGGCGTCCATAGATTTATAAATCCATAGTCCTTAATTTCTTTGAACAACCACCCAAACATACTTTTGAATTTTGTAATACTTTTCTCTCTTATCTATCTGCTAGCTTAGAAGACTCATATTATAATCTTTTATGTCTTAAAATTATATATTTTTCTTGCAATGTTCCGACGAAGCTGGGTTTTCACATAATTCATGACTTTAAACATAACCTTACATAAGCTGACATTGGTCTATGAAATATTGGTCTTGGTATTGATGACATAAATAGAAATTCACTGAGAGTTTGCACATCGACGTTTTGAACGCTTTCCAAGCAACACAGATTATGACAGTGCTCTGTTTATAGAGTCGTATTTTTGTTTTATTGATAAAATAGTATTAATCCAGTTAGTGTTGTCGGTCGAAGCAAGCCATCTGGTCTGTACTGTAGAAACATCTTTATTATTTTATATGTTTATACTTGCTCCTAGTATACACATGGGTAACGTAAAAATACCGTAGGTAAAGTATTTTTGATAAATAGATATGGATTTTTCTAAAAATTATACATATTATTTGATGTGACATATAATAATAAAGAATCAATAATATAAAATATTACTTTTCTATAATTGGTTATATTTCTATCATAAATATGTATTATTATTATTTCAAGATGATAAGTAGTAACCGTCGCCTTTTAACAACTGCAACTTAGACGGCGTTTAAGATGCTTTGCCTACCTTGTTTGTGGAGCAGCTACCTGAAACTTGATGTTTGAAAGACCCTATTTCGGTAAAACCTCAGGCGGAAGATCATTCTACCTCCTGCATTTGTGTAAAAGAACCGCGAAGCTGGTACAGTCCTACAACTGAATGCATCTAGGTGATGTAGATGTAATCCAACCGTACGCCCGTAGTACGATTGTGGAATGGTGACGATGGCACTATATCAAACTGTTCCTCTGAACTTTCCCCTTTATATAAATGATAAAACACAGAGGGAGCTCACATCCCTTCGGAGACTTAACGGGTCTAAATCATTGGCGAGTATGAGATCGTTAACAATAAGAACTGCCTAACGTTGTATGGAGTCAAGTTGAAAAAGGTAGTACTGTGGGGTTCCGGATTAAAGGGAAAAACAATACCCCATGTAAGGACGAACCTATGCTTTGTATATTAAAAGAAAGTGTCCCAGTGTGAGGTACTGCCTCGCTTTACTCAGGGACCCTAGTTTTGTAGAGGCTAGGTTTTCCTCCAAATATCTCCGTAATTAAATGTCGTTCGCTATGTCAACCCCAATCTCTCAATTCCGTATGCTCTGGTTGATCTTAAGTGGAATGTCCTGAAATGTTGGAGCTACAGTAAATGGGATCTTCTTAGTGGTAAAAGCCAAACTGGTGTCTTCTTGGGATTAAACTGAATAAGATTCAGCTTACCCCATTCGGAGAGGTCTTCAGGAGCAGGTGCTCCAGGGAGGACTCAATTTCAGACAAAAGTCTCTTTCTGCCGCTTCTACTTGTCCATGAGGAATATTAGCTCAACTTATTTAGTACATGTCACCAGTACTATCATCTGCATAGCACCGAATGTTGCTGGTTCGCAGTATGTCGTTAATATACAGAATTATAATATCAACAACGACCGGTATGCTCCGCTCATGAAGGAATCTGGTTACCTAGTAGCATAATTTCTTGGGTAGTCCACATAATGGTAGCTTCGATAGCAATGCGCGATGGCAGACCCCATCAAAGGCCTTTGCAATACCAAGGTTAACCGCCCTGGCCTCCGCTTTTGCTCTCATTTGCTTCAGCCCTT
Source organism: Danaus plexippus (assembly GCF_018135715.1). Lineage (NCBI taxonomy): Eukaryota > Metazoa > Arthropoda > Insecta > Lepidoptera > Nymphalidae > Danaus > Danaus plexippus. The sequence goes on along the minus strand of NC_083548.1, from coordinate 1,596,277 downwards.
CGACACGTAAGGGATAGTAGCAGATCCCCAGCGCTTTTTCCGTCGCGAAAACCATGCTAGCTGTCGCTAATATATATAAGCTGGTTATCTTCTAGTCAACCCAAAAGTTGCGTAATGACGAATGGCTCCATCATCTTTAAAAGCAGGGACGTAATCGTAATAGGCCTGTAATGAAACGGATCCGTATTGTCACCCTTCTTGGGATAAGGGTCACCATTGGCCACTTTCCACAAAGAGGGACTTTAGCATAAGAAAGCGAGAATAGGTATGTTAGAACCGAAGTCAATTCAGGAGCGCACGTCTTAAGCACAATAGATTGAATACTATCTGATCGCTGGACTTCTTGACGACAGGACATGTTTACTTCACTTAGGACACATTTATTTTTGTATATTACTATAAGTTAATTAGATATTATTTAGAAACCCTTTACAAAAAAATAATCCTTTAAATGGAATAAGAATTCTTGAAGCCATAATTATTTATTATTGATGACACAAATTGGAAACGAATCCCGCCAAAGATTCTATGACAAGTAATTTTATTTCCACCCGCTCCTAATTTTATGAAGAATGTTTTCATTTAGCGATGTTTTTATCATTTGGACTCAAGTATTCGCTTAATATTTTTTATGCCACAAATAAAAAAGTCTTGAAATAGGTGACACATATTTGACTTGTTGGTTATCTTAATTTCTTAATTTAAATTCGTGTGTCATATCTGCCAAGTACCATGACTATTTTATTTAGTGTTAACGCTAATTGACAGAACTGTCAGATATTTGACTTGTAATAGCTATAAAAATAATATCTAGTTTGTTATTTATTTTAAAAAAATCAATACACTCAACTAGTAGCGTAGCTAGGTAACCAAGGGCCCTGTGACAAATAAAAAATGGGGCCCACTGCTATCAAAACTGGTAAGGTTGTTTGAAGTAAAATCAGGTCATAAAACTATTAAACACTAACAACATAAATTACAATTATTTTAATACTTGGTTTAGGTATTGGGCAATAAAACGAAATAGAAAAGATTCAAGGGTATATTATATATATATTTATTTATTTGTTCATAGAAACGTTGCACCAGCTTACAGTTATTTAACCCATCGTCAATACAATGCAAATATTTACAAAAATTATCCGTTTATATAAAAAGTTGTAAATCCGGGGGTCGCCACTGTACTTTTATATGGCCACCCGCTGTGGTGTATTTTATTAAAATCAATAACTATTATTTAATTGAACAAGAATTAATTGTATTCATGTTACTGCTTAAAAATAAATATAATATATTATGCAAGTAATCGATATAGATTTCTTTACGTAAATATGTATACGTACTATAATCAAATAAAATTTAACTTTTGTATGGACCAGTACAAAAAAATTATTGACATACGCTTACTTACTCCTGATACATTAACTTTTTAACCATTCTCAAAAAAAAAAATCTTGGCTCGAAGTTCACAGTCGCGAATCACAAAATCGCACATCGATAAATAATAATATGCAGATATTGATATCCTACAAATTGATGAAAACGTTAATAACACTGTCAACCCACAAAAATAATTTAGGGGAATTCCCTTTTTACAACTTTGGAATTTCTCACATCTGAGTTGTCATGATGAAACTCGAGTTGCCACCTGTCATATTTATTTTGAAAACGGGAAAAATTTTCAAAAGTTGAGTTCGATTGAGATTTTCTGGTAAGAATTCGAGGGCCCCCTGAGTTTGAGGGCCCCGGGGCACTGCCCCGCCTAGTCCCTTGATAGCTACGCCACTGCACTCAACACACTAAGTGTATATTTTAAGATTTCGCTATATCTCGTAACGCACCATTATGCTCTTGAAAGTTTATCGTGTTTGGTATCATTAAAACTATATGAGTGTTCCTTTTTAATCAGCTCAATGTAGATATCTGTATATTTGCCCAATCGTATGAACACTTCATATACATATTAATCCATTTCAGTAATGGATTACTGAATTGTTAAAAAATACTGTACAACAATTTAATCATAATATTTTGATTAAATAAATATGTTGCTATTAATATTGTGCAACGGAATGACGTCGGAATGGACGTTTTTGAGAATCGATAAATCTAAAATCAAACTCAATAATGCAATAGGCTAAAATTCAGACACGTCTTCCGCTTCGGTTGTTTGTCGAAGTCGGCATATTTGGTCTATTTCCACCATCATGTTTACTATATTCTTTACACAGGCCCCTCAATAAATAAATAGCAATCGCATTTGCTCAATAAACGTATTTGTAAATGAAATTTTATCTCATTTCAACCTAGGTTTGTTGTATTATTATGTAAAAGAAGAAATATTTTAAATAATAAATCAAATCTCATTCATTTTGAAATGATAAAGTTTTTGTAGCTAAAGATATATTTATTTTCTTTTCTAATATTATAAGTGAAAAAGTTACTTCGTAAGTGTATGTAAAAAATGTTTAACTGATTTGAATAATATTATTATTAAAAATACGTAGTTACTGTTGGTAAAATGAAATTGTCTGGAAAGATTGGAAGAGAAAACTTCTATATATAGTAGTGAAAATAGGACATATCAACATATTAAGGGTAATAAATATTTTAAATAAGAGTTTAAGCTGTTATGTTGTGCGAGTTATATAGACTGTTTAATAGCACCTTTCTATTTAAAATACAGCTTCACCCAGGATTCAATTTAGATAAGGCATTAAAGTATTTTAAGATTCCAAGACCATAAATTGAAAAACCAATAACACACAGTCGGTCCGACAAAACGAGCATCACCGTTTTCTTTGAATTGCCGTTAAAATTGATTACAAAATCTCTCTTTCTATGAATAGGTAAGGGATATCTCAAAATTCAGCAGAAGGATTACGGTGAAAATTGGAAATGACTTATAGCCTGTTTAAGGATAACGACACAAAGCATTAAGAACGAAAAAAAGCTCTTCGAAGATATATTTTAAATCAGAAACACATAAAATGGTAATATGAATCAGACCAAAAACCTTCTAATGAAACAATACGTTTGACAATTATCATACGAAATTCATTCAAAAAAGTGAGTGATTGTATTAGACCTGAATTAGACTTGGATCAATGTATAACATATTTTTCTTATAAAATTTCATGAATACTACCAAAAAATTCTGAATACATTAAATTTTTTTCTTTCATGTCAATTCATGGTTCGTTACGTTTCCGAAACCTTAAGGTCGCTGACACATTTAATTTAACAAAAAAGGACATGAGGCAAATCAGGCGTTATAATATAAAAGGTTATTTTTATGAATAAATCATTTTTCTGTATAAAAAATTATATAAAAATAATTACAATATCGGCTTAGTTTTTAGACACTATTTTAACAACCTTAATGACTTCCGGGTGGAACAATATTTCACAAGGAAACTAAGATCTTCTAGATCCTCTGTAAGAATTGGAAGAAAGTCATTAAATTTAATAATAAATAAATAAATTGACTAATTTATATGAGAAAAAAGGTTTTACTTTTTCTATGACATTTGAATTGTAAATCTTATAAAATTTAATTTACTGGTAATTAATATTTATATTTAAAATACAAAAGACGATTAAAATACTAACATTATAAATACGCTGAAGGTCACTTAAAATAAATTGAAAGTGTAACGAGAGTTATATTTCCGAAAAAGTCTAATATTATGGTGCATTATTTAGGCAGCCCATATGTTTGGCTCAAAGCCAAAAATACTTTCACTATATTTTACCTTAATAAGGCTACATAACTTCAAACAAGTGCTCGTTTGTTTTAGCCGTGCTTACGACATCTGATTTTAGATTTTAATTTGCATTACCCATATATTTACCAGTATATAATTCCTACATATCTCTTATCTATCTTGTATGTGCAATTCAATAATAAGTAAACCGACTGATTAGGTTTTTTGACCCTTCTCTAAAGGAGAAGAAGTAATAACCGTGAATAGATGTAAAACTTACCAGTGGCATGAAGCTTTCTCAGTGGGTCTACGATCGCGAAGTAACGATCAGCGGAGAGCGCAGTAAGAGTGAAGACTGACACTCCTATACTGACATCCTTAGCAGCCTCTGATAATCTACAGACCGTGGCACCCCACGGCCAGGACTCCACCGTGTACACAATGGACGTGAATGGAACGCACGTGATAATCACCAACAGATCCGCCAGAGCCAGTGATAGGATATACCTGAAAAAAAAAAATCATACAAATTTGAATACAAATATTCATTATTTTAATGAGTTATTTCATTTTCTAAATGTTCAACTAGCTTTACGTTACATTTAGCTTAGAGCTATGCTAATTGCGAACAAAATAGAATATTATTTTATTCTATAGGGGAAATATAAGGGTGTTATATCTTAATAACGTTATTTAATCGTAGTATTGGATTTCCCTTATGAAGGTCCTAATTTTTGGACACTTACTTGGGGTTTACCAAACGTACAAAGATAATAATATATTTTGCTGAAAGTAATGTACTGCGTACACTATTATGCATTTTGTAATGTAATAGCAGTGTAGTGCTTGGGGCTCACAATTAAAACTTCTTATTTGTCTTTCTTTCTTTTGTTAATTTCAATCTAAACTAGGTACTTAGGGTGGTTAAACGCAAATAGTTTAATTTAGATTTTATACCACGTTTCATTCTAAGGCGTTACTAGTTATTGTTTTTATTTTTTATGCTTGAATATATTTAAAATTTAAAAGTAAAAAAAAAAAACTTAATTTTCGGTTGCAAGTAATAGTTTTACTTGTAAGGTGTATATCACCGTCGGGTTTTTACTTTAAACAACAATAACAATAAACATACAGCAAGGGAATAATATGAAAAGACAGGATTTACTTCTAAGTTGTATCATAAATTCAACAAAATTCTGAAAAATTCCATTGGAATTTGAAATATCATTCAGATTTTCAGTGCGTCAGTTTCCTTTAAAGTCATTTTATAAATAGCAACAAAGTAAATCGGATATATAGCCTCCTTTTATAAAATTGCTTAAAAATTTAAAATTAATATTGATATAAATAATTTGTATTTAAAATACAGTAAACATTAACAACTTCATGGAGATATTTCTAATTTTTTGTTTTAAGTCATCGCGAAAAAATTCAGATGCTATGAGGAGAAAATAGTTCGAAGAATGCTATCGATTAATTATATGATGTAGGAGGAACTTGTAAAATATTATTTTTAAAAGCTTCTTTGTTTATTCAACTAGATGGGATTTACGCTTTATGCCATTCAAATAGATTACGCTGATACTGGAACAATTCCAACCAGAGTTGTTCATTGTATTCTCACACGCAGTATATAACGCAGTTTATGGTTTTGCCTGAATTATTGGCTCAGATTTCAATTGGATTTACTTTTCTGGAAGATTTAGTCAAACTCGGTTACACTGGAAGGAAATGTTTATAGAATACAACCAACTATAGTTAAACAGACTTTAACGTGTCCTTTTAAAAACGTATATTTTAAGACTGAAAGATAATAATTAGAAAACAGAATACGTCAATACGTAACATAACCTTGTCCTCTTATGTGATGAGGACTGAAGATATCAAATGATGTTATCAAACATATTACAATAATTTATTTTATGAATAAAATAAATTATTTTAATTATCTAATTAAAACTAAATCGACGTTAAAATCAGACAACATGGTGAAAGGATTTTAATTAATTATATATCTTCTCATTAATTTCAACGTTTTCGGGGTAAATTATTAGCCTGATATTATTGGTTCCATTCATTGTTCATTTATTAAATAAAATTCAACTTACGTGTTAGGCACATTACGCATCGCTTTATGTCGTACAAAGACGGTGACAAGGGTCCCATTTCCGACAACGCCTATTATAAATATAAGCGCGAAAAGTAGCGGCACGATGTATGTCTCAGGGCGCTCATAGTACGGCTTGTAGGTCTCCGTTACGTTCGCAGTGTCGTTATAGTCCATGCTGCATATTATCTGCAATAAATTGTAATATTTAACTTTTATAGTGCTTGTAGTTGTAGAATTTATTTTAAGTTGACTGAATAAAGAAGTATCATATTAATATCATAAAAATGATATGAAAAAAAATAATTTTAAAATTTCAACAAATTTAAACATCAGATATTATAATCTATTATCGAGATGTTGGCAAAATAAATAAAAGTTGTGTGAAGTCTATCGGAGCCCACTGCTGAGCAAAGGCCTCTTCTCACATGAAGAAGGTTAGAGCATAAATCACCACGCCTGCTCGAGGTGGATTGACGATTATTAATTTATAATTTAAAATTATAAGTCTAGGTTACATCACGATTTTTTCCTCACCGTCTATCAGTGGTGTCTAGATATATTCTTATACCATACTCTTGGGAAAATACACATGACTCGAAAAAATGACATTTTTCCTCGCCAGGTTTCGAACCCGCTCTATAGGGCACCACGACTATAAATATTAACATTTATTTCATTCTTTATTAACATTTCACATGTGTAAAATATTTGAAATTTAATAAAACGTGTCGGTGTTTTTATAATATCATTTTGAAACTGTCAAAACAAAATATATGTCCAATGAACTGACTTCCAATATTAATTAAATATACTCCTTTATATATTGAGCGTTCATTTCCATTAAGGCTTTTACATTGACACGGCATTGTAATTTTTTTTTAATAAATTTAAAATAAAAAATGTTCAGTAATTTAAATCTTTTATGAATATATGACGCAATAATAAAAATATAGGTGTCTTATGTTTAAATATTTTTTTTTGTTTTTATTAAATATATTGTTTATTTATTTTATAGCAAGGTATTTATAACCCTGCACGAGTTTTAATTTACTATTGGGATTCATGAAATGGAATAAAATCGAGTCGTATGTTATTTCAGTACTGTGGTAATTTAAGAACACGTATTTCGTTTGAACTGGTTTCTTAGTAATAATATCTTAGGTTTCGCCTGTATACGTAGTACCCGAAACGCCACGCTACGTTTCGTAGGTTTTGCTCTATACTGTAAAAACACACACATACAAACTTACATATACTATGGTGTTATTAAGAGGGGATTCCTCTTGTTACTATTTAAAGAAGGCAATAACGAGGGTTTCATTTATATTGTTGGAGTATTTTTTATAATCATAAAAAAAACATGAAAGAGTCTTAGAAAAGCGGGATGGTACTGAAGGCGTTCCACCCGTCAGAATGGCCGTGTAGGAGCGAATACTTTTATTTACGTAATTAATAATTATAGATGGTTAAAATTGTTAGGTTTCAACTGCATCGCAGCGCCAAGACCTTGTGGCGGCGCTCGGCGGAGTGGGCTTGTCGCTTTCGAGTGTCGCGGAGAAGATGCTTGAGAGTGACAGGTCCTGGATGGCGGTGTCCTCTTTCTGTGAGACGGTCATGTCCACGAAGGAGGCATCTGAACGGGAACGGGAGGTTGCGGCAGATGCACCCTCCCTCCGCAGACGACGGACGGGGGTGCGCCGGAGGCGATATTCGCAACGCCTCCAATAGCGCCCCTCCACTACGGGCTGGGGTCGGGCTGGTAACCCGGCTCCTGTGAAAGCCCGGCGTCGTCGGGGCGATCCTAATTGCCGGGATCGCCTCCTTTCTCCGAGGGAGTAAGTCCGGTCTTTACCAGGACCGGCCAGTCGCTGGTGTACCCTGTCGCTGACAGATCCGGGGTGCATCAACGTAGCGGCCGATGGCTTTCGCAGTGGTTTTAGTGAGTAGGGACCTGCCCAGGTCGAGTCTCACACATCCTCTCCGGTCCCACCAAGGCCGGTGAGACGGCTCGTAAAGAGAGTTTCCATGCGTCATCAACAAAAAAAAAAAAAAAAGGTGTCAACTGCATAACCACCTGCGTAGTCACTTGTACAAGTGCAGCCACAATAATAGGTGTTGGTTGGTAGAAATAGAAACGAGAGTACAGATTAAAAACATTCTCGCTCGAGCCTTTGTAAGGATCGGTACTCTTCGGAATAAAGGATTTGTCAAACCGTCTACGAGGGTACCTTCAAAATTCTGAGAGCCTGACGATAGTCAAGAACATAAGGCATTCGTGACGTCAGTTATGCTGACGTCCCTCTTTTTATAAACAATGAAGTAGATCTAAGTCCAACTTATATATATGTAAATATATTTATATATATATTCATTTTGGTGCATTAAACTTCTGTAGAGTATCTATCAGTATAATCAAAGTGTGATAATTCAATATTTAGTCCCTAGGTATGTATTTATTACGATCATGTTTTGGCTTTAAACAAATCATTTGCCAAATCCATTCGAAATTACGGAACAGTGCCAAACTCATTTGATCTGAAATACCGCTATTCTTCCACGGTTAAAATATTTAAAAACCTCATTTTGCATTAACTTTGTTTTACTTTATTAAGTTGAATTTGCGGAATGTTATAAATAACTAACTAAATTGTGTGTTAGTGAATCAGTGAACATAAACGCTATTTCCACATATAATTAATTATGAACGAATAACCAAAATTTATCCCAACACAAAAGCATGCATAGCATGGTTTAAATTCCATACAAAATATGATCTGAATTAACATTCATAACTTTTTTATTTCATAGAAACGCTTATAACATACATTATAAGTGCATAAAATTTACAGCTCTAATTACAGACTCGCTGTATTATTCTACGAAATTAAAAGATCGAGGATCCTGGCAGCGCATATGGGATTTCATTACTTCATATTATAAATATGTATGTCCATTGCTTATACATAAGAAGGAGACAAATTGTTTAGGTCGTGTATATTTTTGCATGTAATTCATATCCACTTTTTTACTTGATATTTCGAGCATGTTTTCTTAATTCCACAAAGACAAAGTTAGTATAAATTCGAAATTGTTTGCAACTCATTTCTTAACTTCAAATACATACAAAGTTATTTGATAGGAATTTGTCTTTTCAATAATGTATAAGCATAAACGATTTGTACGACATTTGTTAAGTTATAAACATAATATAACTTTCTAATGAAACTGTCTAAACGTTTGTTGTTAATGATACGACAAAAAATTTATAATTATTACATAATTAAATATTGTTGTTTAAAATTTTACATAATTAGATATATATATTTCTTTTCATAATTTTTTTATATAACGTTATTTCTTACGAAAAAGTCGTGGTGGCCTGGAGGTTAAAAGGCCCGCCTTTCATACGTGAGGGCGCGGGTTCGAAACCTGGCAAGTACCAATGTGATCTTTTCTGAATCATATGTACTTTCAAAGAGTATTTAGACACCACTGACAAACGGTGAAGGAAAACATCGTGAGGAAACCTGGTCTTATAATTTCTAATTATAAGATTGAAATCGCCAACCCGTCTTGAGCAAGCGGGTAGATTAATGCTCTAACCTTCTCCATGTGAGAAGAGGCCTTTGCTCAGCAGTGGGCTTTGATAGGCTGATGATGATGATGATGATGATTTCTTACGAGGAAACTAATTACATTTTTCAAGAAATTTGAAGAAATGAAGTACAGTAAAATGGAAAATATGTGCGTGTGTATGTCTCTGGTAGGAGTTGAATATTCTCCTTAACTGTACTCTTTTGAATAAGATCATATTGCATATTATATTTTCCAGAGTTGACGTAACGAATGGCCTCCAGGTGGCGATTCTACTCATACATTCTATACGACCAAGCTGTGTTAAAAGAAGCCTTACTTTAGCTAAACTTTATCATTATATAAATCTAAAATAAATAGGTAAACCCTTTATATAAATATGTATGTATTGAGAACAAAACATATTTTGTATATGAATCCCTTATTATTTTTCTAGATTTTTTTTAACCTTAATGTTCCTATTTAAAAAGTATATACATTATAAATATAACGCTTTATAGGTCGGAAAAACATTTGTTATAAAACCTAGTATCGGCTTAAACTAGACATTGTAAGTGAATATTTAATTTAGTTTATGGTATCCAAGGTAGCAGTGCCGAATATACGAGTGTATAGGCTTTATTTAATATTTATATAATTAGTTAGAGAGTGAGAATGAGGCCACAACCACGAACAGTAAAAAAAACAACATATATTCTTCAAACAAAAAAAATCAGCATAATTTATTTCATTATGAGGAACCAAGAGAGCAGTTGAGTTGAATTACTTTATTGAAGCCATTGTTTGAGTGAAACACAGTGAAATTTAAAAGAATATTAAAAATAAACATACTTTGACCTTGAACATGAGATAAAGTTTTTTATTAAAAAGAGAATAAACATTTAAAATTTAATGATTTAGTTACAAGCAATTCTTTTTATTGTGACGAAAATAAAATTTTTATACAAATGTTCACTCATAAAGTTCTTTATTCGTGTGCTTAACCAGTCCCCATGTAAGCACTCGGCATTTTCTTCAATATACTGACGAGTAAATCACTACCGTATTATAGCTTTTAAGAACATTGCCCATCAACAATTTGGTGAGGAATCTCAACGGGACCTTTCAGTATTATCAGTCTCAACTACTAACTCGTTACATCAGGATTCGAACTAATTAAAATTTGAATATAGCAAATTATAAGCGATAAAACGACACGTAACCGAGATAAAATTATATATTATCGTAAGTTTAGGATTCTTAAGTAGACATTTAAAATTTATCTGAAATTCAATAAAAATTTTCAGTATAGTTAAAGTTATGTGCAACTAAATATCTATGCGTTGATATTTTCACTAACAAAAACCAAATTCCATTAGGTTTTTATAAAATTAAATACCATAGACTCATATGTCAACCAGATCAAGAAATAGGACACGTCAATTAGATGAACTTCTAAGAGTTTCTGTATTCTATCTTACTTAATATAGAGTGACATGAAAATGTATTAAGTCCAACTTGGACCCTGACATAGCTTTTCCCCTTTTTCTTGTTTTTATAAAAAAGGTTGATAAACAAATGAAAAGAATAACAACTGCATTCTTTATTCCTCTATCGATGCAAGATGCTTGAAAAATTTATATCAATTTTATTCAATAGAAGAAATAAAACAGCCAAATAGATTTAAATGAAAAACCGATACATTTTGGTCACATCTTTCAAAGTATTTATTTTTTATTACAATAAATTGCTAAATGATTTCAAGAAAGCATTAATAAGATATTTTATTTCGATATTGTGTTACAAGTGGCGCCATCCATGCCGTACTAATTATAATGTACTATAATCCTTAGAATTATTTTTATGACTAATGATATTTAATTATAATACTGAACCATTGTTATTTTGTAATGGCAACATTTAAGTATCAACTTGTATTTGAAAACTATAAATACTAGCTTCAGCCATTTTGTAGGTCATAACTGGAAGTAACGCTGAACATTAAAAACCAAGACTGAACGTGAACATCGAACAATTTTCTCTGAATTCTAACATTCAGTTTATGAATGCAAAGTCTTTAAAACATCCTTATTGACTTTCTTATTTGATTACCCCACCAACTGAAGTTCAGGTAAAGAAAAGATACGAGTGATATTTAAAAAAAAACCTGTTTTCGAGCTATAAATTGGACAACTATAAATTTTTAATCATAAAAGGACTCTTATCTAATACTATGTATACACGACGAAAGTTGATGTTGCTTCATCATTAATTGCTGTCATACAATTAAGGAATAAAATAAAATACGAATGCCTCTCGCGACATGCTGTCGAAGTTAAGTGGAAACTCTCGAACGCTATTCACTTGGAAAAGTATGTCGAGGACATCGCCTGTGAATGTTTGACTTAACTGTAAATTGAAGTTAATTAAATTAAAATCATTTTTAATGATATCCTAACGCTTAATAGGAGATGGACTATTTTGGACCTCTGAATAAGGAAAGCAAATAATGAGGAGTTTCTAGTTAAGGAATATGAATAATGTCGAGTAGGTGTACATTTTTTCTTACGTAAATAGAAATACTGTGAAAATATTTCTATCAAGATACGTTTGTAGTGGCAATTTACAATCTCTGGTACCTGTAAGGAAGTTAGTTATAATGTTTATAAAATTTTATCTCAACTAATAATTGTAATACTCGGAAATTTTGGCATACTTATTATTAACATCATATAAAGTTTTTTTTAATTATGTGTACTTTCAACTGTGCCTAAAATTTACACCTACCTCCAAATTGTTATGTTTATTCTTAGATATAGTTCACGTTAAATAAAACTAACATTGTTAAGCTAAGTTTAATTAAAAAAGCAGATAACACTGCTTTGTTTTATTTCATATCTTCTAATTTGTTAATATCTTATATATTGTTAGATTTAAACGAAAAAATATAACTTATAATTTCGAAATCGTCACCAATTTTTAAACCGGAACATTGTATCTTAAATATGTATGTATAAAAACTATATAATAAGAATGTATGTAACGAAATATTCCTTTAATATGGTGCTGAATATTTTTCGTTTATCATTCAAAATAAGCCTTAAAGAAATGCAATAATTTTCACCCTTTGTTTTAAATAAGGAAACGTGTTTTTATTGTATGATTATAAATTACATTCTCAAATACAATGCTTGAGCTTACTCCAATTATATCACGGTGATGTCAAAGAGGAAAAACGTTCAATTCATCGCTCGGTTGTTCCCGAAAGAAGTACAAAATTAGAGTGCAAATTACAAAGACGACAAAAAATATTGGCGTAATTCTCCATTAACTGAGTAATACTTTAATCCTACCCACTGTTTTCATTTTGTGTTCATTAAAATACTTTATACAAAAATAATATCCTCATTAATTATATAAATAATTTTAATCCCGCTAAGAGAAAATCGGCTTTAAGGTATAAAGATGAATTAGAATAGTTGCTTTCTTAAGTTAAAATTTCTTAATAGTCTCATGAGAATAAAAACCTTAATTGGAGCTATCAAAATAATAACTGACGAGGCGAAATCTCTTATATATTCCATGGATTCACCGTGCGGGTGCCGGGTCCATCGCGTTGCAGGGAGTGGGGCTTCAACAGTGCCTGGGACTTGCGACCCAGGTGTAGGTTCAAGAAGCCCCCTTTTTCACACGCGTTAAACGCTCACCTCCACCGTCCAAGCTCGTCTCTCTACCTCACCAAATTTGAAACGAACATACTAGGGCTGCCTTCGATGCACGTTCTAAGAATGAACTGATGTTAGTTCTTGACAGGCCCATGTCTTTTAGTAGGTTGTAGAAAGATTATGCTGTTATACGTCTCGCTACTACTTCTACCGCGTACAAATTTACAACGAACCTTTTCTTAGTCAGTTCATTAGTGAACTCATTATAATTGTTGACCTTGACAGCATGGTATTTTGGTTTGTTTGGTTTTCCAAGGAACCGTGAGCTCTATTATCAATTTGCGCTTTATAATTCGCGAATATAAAAGTATGTCTGGTCTGGACGCCGACGCACAAATATCCTCTGGGTTTTTATATTGCGTATAATACGTAATCATCATTAACAATTATTATCCGTATTGATTCTTCTATTTGTAACTAATATCGATGTTTAAGACGCGATTGGCTGATAATTTGGGAACAAACGTAGTAAACCTTCTGTTGTATTGCATGTGATACTAAAAATAATTTATATTTCTTTGCTACACTGTCTCTAGAGCCGTTTCCTAGAATAAAAATTACATTAAGGTGTAACTGTTTCTTTGATAGTAACTGTCGATAAAATTGCTTATAAGTTTTTAAGATATAAAGTGTCTTTAAATCTATATTCATACACTCTTTTAATCTAAAAATTCTAGATTGTTTAGTTTTTACTTTTTTGACTTATTAAACTTATAAGGGTTTTTTTTATTTCGAACCCTATATATGAATATACGAAATTCTGCAACAGAAAATGACTTCAAAACAATTTTCCATGATACTTTCAGTTCAATTACTTTATTTTGTTAGTGAGTTTTGTGATATTATATATCATGATATAGATACATAGGTTCTTTATTTATGTTCTTTTAAAAAATTGTATATGTTCACTTTTATTATTAGTATTGAGTCTCGCAACAAATATCAAAAACTTATAATTCAGAGCAATCCATCATTATAATCTAAGTGCTAACTTATCAAATATACAAATTCAGTAAAGGCGTTTCATTGATTATATTAGGTGTTTAGATTAAAAGCTTAATCTTCTATATATTTTTTTTATATATTTCATAAAATACGATTTCTCATTATCATAACATTTTAGGGTCTTTTGAATAAAAAGAGAGTCTGAATTCGACCTATAAAGTACATGTGTCCACAACTCACCCGTACATACAATTCACAATTTTTTTATTGCTATGCCGAAAAAATGTTAATATCCAACTAATTACAAACTGAATAAACCAACTTTTATTACATCTGTCGACATTATGTGACTTAAGGAGCCACATATATAAGCATGATTACTCATAAAAGCGATGATCTGGCTATACGCATAAACTGGATGGCGATGTATGGCGTATAAGGGGATTTTTCGATTATATTATATCCTCAGAAGTTGAAATGTAGCTTTTTGCTTTAAAAGAGTATTAAAATTAAATAAACATTTGTTATATATTATGCTTCAAAAGCTTTGAATGTTTTAAATGTGTGAAACGAGTAAACAGCATTACACAGAATTAATATCTCAGTAACTTTCGTTACACTACACATACACAATACGTGTGGAACATGCCTTTTTAAATGGTATTATTCTATTTCATTTAATTATGTATGTATATGTATACGTATATAACATAATAGTATTGAATAAATAATGTTAATGTACTTATAACCTTGATTTTTTCGAATGGGACTTATTGGGAATACGAAAATATGATTCTCGACCAGTCCTGTATTCTTATTAGTCTAGTATTAGAATATCATGAGTCTGATTGACACAAAACTATAGAATGGAAAATTCATAATAATTTCTTTACTTAAAACATATTTTATATTCTAAATATTGTATTCTATGATTCAATTATTTGAGATATAAGTATACAATTCTTTAGAAGTTTCATGGAATTTAGATAAGGAATCATTAAAATGAAGGACATAAGTACTAGTACTTACGTCTAGTAGTACGTCTAGACGTAGATAAATTTGTCTTCATTTGTTTGTTAAAACAAAACCATCATTATTATTATATTTGTTTTCAAATTAAATTTATCTAAAAAATATTAGCTTAAATATTATTATACATGTTACGTACGCGCTACATATTATAAAATAAATGAACATCTCCGGGGCAACATTGTTGTATGGATAAAATATCATATAACTGGTGACACCGCTGACTCCGCGGAACGAACACCCAGCCGTGTGAACCAGAAGTTTCCTGATACCACACAAGCTATGGAATGGCATTGCTATCCTAACATCGGGGCAATCATGTAGTCTTAGGTATAGGTTATAAGTTTTAATATGTAATTTTTTAATTATAATATACATATAAGTATGTTTCGTAGTTTTCCTGGAACCTCCGGTTGCCACCTTATATAATTTAAACTTTGTCTCTCTTTTGGTACACAATCTTATATTTACACTTACTATAAATAAGGTTTTAAAAGCTCGTTTTTAACATTATTTTTATAATTCTAACTGTTTGTACTATCGTCAAATTTTCGTTCTAGCATTCAACAATAGTTCAAAAACATCACATTCCAGCCGCTTCATCTAGCACAAAGCGTACTAAATCTGATTGACAAATCATAAGACAATAGATTTTTTTCGTTACCATTATTCTAAATTTTCTATTGAAATTTTTATACAGGTAATATTTATATGGCCTTAATTTTAAAATCATATTCTAACGAATACCACCACAATGTTGGCTAAACCTTCGTTCTAGTTACAGGATAGTTTAAATAAAATTCAAAATAATACAAACTCCTTATATTTTACCATTTGTCTATTTTTTTCCCTTTAAACTCCTGATATAATTGTTTACGCTCCCTAATATAATTCTTTACCTGCCCCAGTAGAAAATCAGGTTATCCGAAACGAACAATGGTAATTCTGTGTGAACTTTATACAATTTTCATAAGTGCTGTATACCTATAAATTTTGTTTGAGATGAAATTAATCATTTTAAAGTAAATACATAATCACATTTTAACTTTGGGTAAAATAATATAATTTAAAAATATATGCGTTCATAGTACAGAAATTTTAATAAATTAACTCACATCTACGTAAAATTTAAACAATTTATACTCATTATATGAACTTTAAAAATTTTATTTCTACCTTTGAATTAGTTTGTTGTTACCATATATATTTTGTTACCAGCAATTAAAGTCGACTTACAATGTATTGACCGAGTGTGGTAAATAATGTCTTGATAGTTGTATGTATGTATGTACATTGTAATAATAAATAAATGCAAAAATAAATAGAATCAACTCATTCCATACCACACTCTGGTTCACGCAAAAAAGATTTTATGAATATAGATGACATAATAAAACAGGGAAAGTTGCAATCCTATTGATCAGTGTGAGATAACTATGGGGTTTTCCAATAGGGACGCTTGAACTTTGACAGCTGATTGCGGCCATGTTGTTTGAGTGACAGCTGTCAAATGCAGTGTGTTATATTCATTCCGTCCTCCCAAACCACCATGGCAGTTTACAGTGTCGAGCAGCACGTGCAAATCATAAAATTGTTTTATGAAAATGGGTCTTCAGTTCGAGCAACGTTCCGCGCACTTCGCCCGTTTTACGGTCGCGATGATCGTCCTGCCGAGTCGACTATCCGTCGATTGGTGGACAAATTCGAGTCAACCGGGTCAGTTAACAATCAGCCGGTTCCCGTGCGTCAACGTAACGCGAGATCTGCCGAGAATATCGCCGCTGTGCGCGACAGTGTCCTCGAAAACCCGCGGCAGTCAATTCCGCGTCGCGCACAGGAACTCGGCCTTTCGCAGACGACAACTTGGCGAATTTTGCGTTGTGACTTGAGCCTGCACCCGTACAAGATCCAGCTGACCCAAGA